>NW_026598500.1:0-22326 GCF_029784155.1 Uranotaenia lowii | reverse complement strand
TAGAATAAGTTAACCGGAGTTTAATAGTTAGACTACTTAAATAGTTCTCGGATAGAAAAAAATCCACGGGAGATAAAATTGGGTAGAAACCGACAGAGTAGAAACCATCGTCATAAATCACAAGAGTAAACACATTTTTATTGGAAAAAGTTTTAAAAACACTAATTGTTGGTTCAAACCACATTACATAATATTCTTTGCATTATATTTTTTCTGTTATAACCAAACAACAATTGAAACGAAGGTTGATCATGTTTTAAATGGTGTATTTTCATTTTTCTGCCCATTGCACACCGTGTGTGCAATGCGGTTCCTCGAAATAATTTTATTTCGAGGAGCGGACTGCACACACGGTGTGCAAGGGACGTTTTTCGTAAATTTACGATTAAATTTTGAAAATTTCATTGTATTCATGTTTTTCAGATAAAAATTGATCGAATCAAAGAATAAAAAATTTTTGGCTCCTGGGGGACGCGTTCGAAAAAAGTCGCCGTCTCGAATGGGTTAAGCAACATCGGGCGCGATTAGTACTTAGATGGGTGACCGCTTGGGAACGTCGCGTGTCGTTGGCATCACCAAACTTTTTGCTTTTTGCTGTCCATGGTAAAGAAATCATCCCCCCCTCGAGAAAAATTCGTTTTTCTATCAACTGTGTACTTTTTCATGGAATCTTAGATTGTGTCATTTTTCGAATGAATAATTGAAGGAAGATGCATTTTAGGCAAGATTCAATGTCAATTTTCTCACCATTAAATCAACTGTGTTAATTTCATCCGACTTCATGTTGGCTATTTGTTTTAATTGTTTGGCCTTCTGGAGGACTTACAAGTAGCACCCGAATGATAAGACAATTAATCAACCTCCTATCAGGCAGGCTTAAAAGCATAAAACACCGTTATAAGCATGCTGAAATTGTCAACGATCATACCATGTTGAAAATACCGGTTCTCGTCCGATCACCGAAGTTAAGCAACATCGGGCGCGATTAGTACTTAGATGGGTGACCGCTTGGGAACGTCGCGTGTCGTTGGCATCACCAAACTTTTTGCTTTTTGCTGTCCATGGTTTTCGCCAAACCACCAGCTCATCTGGCGACACTGGATAAATAGGTTAAATTTATTTAAGAGTGTAAAATCGAATGTCAACTTCATTGTAAACTTCCGCTTGTTAACAATATCGAATAATTTACAACATTGCCCAAAATTCGGTTTACTAGTGCAATTCAGTGGTTTAGTTAACGGTCAATCCATCGTACGGAGAAATATCAGGTATTCAGAGTATTTATTTAGTAGATTAGATGAAAACTTAACATATATGATTCTCCATATAGGCTCAGCACAGTTTCTTGCTACATGCTGCATTTCCCGCTATCGAGTTGATAGAGGACCGTACAAACCTGAAAAGTAAATCCATTTATAATCTTAGCATCTTACCGAAACTAACTATAACTAACTTCAGTTCATGCACAGGTAGATAGAACTCAAGGAAACATAAGCTAGTTGCCAAGTAACGAATTCGGATTGAATCTGGACTGAAATGTAAGTTCCCTAACCTTAAAATGTAAAACTGTAACACTAATAAGAGTTCCATTTTAGTTTGAAGCATCCGAATAAAGATATTGCTATCAAAACTGGTTCAGCGTTAGTTTGGCAACAATCTTCAAAATTTCAATGGCCACCTCAGCAAATGCCAATGGACCCGAACAAAAATCTCCGTTTAAGAAAGTATCCTCCTGTTTGTCCTGTGACAAGGATGACTCTTATGACAACCTCGTACAATGCGACGACTGCGACGGATGGTGGCACTACAAATGTGTAGGAGTAGACAGCAGTGTGGAACACTTGCCCTGGACGTGCAAGCAGTGTAAACTTTCACGTCTACACAAAGCACCATCTGTCCGAAGCAACCGATCTTCTATTTTAACGATCAATCTCGATCTTCTTATAGAAAAACAAGAAATCCAACGGGCAAACATGGAGATCGAAAGAACGAAACTCGAAATGGAACAAGAAAAGGTTTTTTTGTAACAACAAAGGGATCTCCTTAAAGCAGCATTTAATGCGGAAGATAGTCGGAACCTTGGGGTCAAGGATAACGAAATAATCAACAATCAACGGCGTGTTAGAGAATGGGTCGACCAAGCATCAGTCCCCGAGAATCTAGTGGGCGAAATTTCAACACCTATCGGTGGGAACAAGCCGCTATCGAAGACACCGATGTCTCAAATAGGTATTGCATCGGGTCAGAGCGTCAACCCAACGCCACCAGACAGACACCCTCCGATTTCTCCAATGGCTCCGATATCCGGCACAACGCCTAAGATCGGATTGCGGAATAAACAATAGAAAGCTTCGAATTCAATTCAACTACAAGAAACGCCTCTGGTGATGCGACGCCTCAAGGACCAGCTCAAAGCATACCAGGAACAAGTTGAGAGCTGCAGAGCGATGTTGGAAATATGCAATAGTGAGAACGTGCCAACGGTTCTAGTGGATAATAGCATATCCCCTACACTTCAGGGCAACACCAATCCAACACGCCTTCCGAAAACTCGTAACATGAATAAAAGCGTGGATCCTCCCGTTAATCAAACCGATCGTAATATCGTAGTTTGTGAATACAACGCAGGTAAGCGTTCATCACCATTGCCCCTCTTGGAAAATGATAACATTAAATATCATGAAACATATTCCACCAACGAACACAATGATTCAATAAATGAATCCTCCGAGAAGCTGCGCAAAATATCGCGCTCTCGTTTGAAGCAAATAATAGTTGGATAGAAAATCGTCCAACTTTTCACGATACTATTACGGCTCAGCAGCGAACACCAAACGCGCCTCCGTTCGAGATACAATTAGATTCACAGTGCCCTCGCCAATCAGAACGTAATTCCCTGGCTCTACAGAATCTACAATCAATTCCACACCACCCTTTAGGGCCTACTCATCAACAGTTATCAGCGCGGCAGTCTCTGGCTCGCGAACTTCCAGTATTCTCCGGTGATCCGGCGGATTGGCCGATATTTATATCGAATTTTGATTACACGACGGAGGCATGCGGATATACAAACAGAGAAAACATGCTGCGGCTACAGCGGTGTCTGAGAGGCAACGCTCTAGATGCTGTGAGAAATAGCCTCGTCCTACCTGACGCTGTACCTCAAGTTATCGACGTCTTACGTCTTAGATACGGACGCCCCGAGATCTTGATAAACGTGTTGCTGCAGAAAGTTCGAGAAACTCCGGCCCCGAGAGCAGATAGATTGGAGGGCCTTATCGAGTTCGGTATGAGCGTACAAGCCTTATGTAATCACATTGAGGCAGCCAAAGAACAGGACCACTTGTCGAATCCCTCGCTCCTTCAAGAATTAGTCGCCAAGTTACCAGCAGATAGAAGAATGATGTGGGCGGCATACAAGCGTGGTTTTCCGGGAGCTAACTTGAAAACATTCAGCACTTACATGACGGAAGTCGTCAATGATGCCCTCACAGTGGTGAGCTACGAGCCGGAAACGAAAGGCAAGGGTGCCCTACGAGAGAAAGCAAAACCGAAGGGATTTATTAACGCACACGAAGCAGAGTCAATGAACTACACCGATGTCGACGAACCGAGGTCTATCTATAAAGCGCCGAAGAGATTCGAATGCACCCATTGCGAAACATCCGGACACAGAATCTACGAATGTGGAGAGTTTAAGAAACTTAGTATTGATGATCGATGGAGAAGGATTCGTGACTTACGACTTTGTCAGAATTGTTTATTTGGACACGGACGAAGGTCCTGTCGACGGAACAACCAATGTGAAATCGACGGATGTCAACGCAGGCACCATTATCTTCTACATTCGCCGAAAGCATCGAATGACACCACTAGGAACCCGGAAGTTGCGGAACACCACATTCATCACTCACTGAGCCACCATCTTCCATCAGCATCACTCTTTCGGATTATTCCCATAACACTCTACGGCAAAGAGAAGAAGCTAGAAACATTTGCCTTTTTAGATGAGGGCTCGAACCTTACGCTAATCGAAAGAGACGTTATCACTTCGCTTGAAATCAACGGTAGCCCCCAGCCATTGTGCCTCCGATGGACGGCCGGTACAACACGTACCGAAAAACACTCGGAGAGAGTAGTGGTGGAAATCTCAGGTACTGGATACGACAAACGCCACCGTCTTACCGCGAGAACGGTAGAAAATCTTTCCTTACCGACCCAAAGCTTTGAAATAAATGAAGCGATCGAAAATTATAAAAACCTTAAAGGCATTCCTATAGCTAGCTACCGAAATGCAAGGCCAACAGTGCTTATAGGTATCGACAACCTACGCCTAGCGTTGCCGCTCAAAATACGCGAGGGAGATAAACCAGGAATTGTGGCTGCCAAAACGAGACTTGGATGGTGCGTCTACGGAACGGAGTCAGCTGATCAGGAGGACGCATATAATTTTCATGTGTGTAGCTGTACTTGCGAAGAAGACCTTCACGAATCGGTTAAACAAATGAGCGAGGTTGATGCGGTAGGTGTTAAACCAAAGGAGATTCCTCCTTCAGCTGAGGAACAACGAGCACTGACGCTGCTGAAAACTACAACAAAAAGGGTCGGTAACCATTTCGAGACCGGGTTACTATGGAGAGAGGATTATATTGAACTGCCCGATAGCCTTCCTATGGCACTTAGCAGATTAGAAGGTTTGGATAGGAGGATGGAGCGAAATCCAGACCTGGGTGAAAATCTTCGCCGTCAAATGCGTGAGTACGTAGAAAAGAAATACGCACATCGAGCGACGACAGTAGAATTAAATCAAGCAGATCCAAAAAGAATCTGGTACCTGCCAGTCGGAGTAGTTACCAATCCGAAGAAACCTGCAAAAGTACGTATGATCTGGGACGCAGCGGCGAAGGTGGACGGCATATCGCTCAACAGCATGCTACTCAAAGGCCCCGACCAGACAGCCTCACTCGTTGCAGTGCTCTTTCGCTTTCGATAATTTCAGGTCGCGGTAAGTTCGGATATTAGAGAGATGTTTCATCGTATCCACATTCGAGATGATGACAAACACTCCCAACGCTTCTTGTGGCGCGAAAACCCTACGGAGAAACCTTCTGTCTATATAATGGACGTATGTACCTTTGGAAGTACATGCTCCCCGGCCTCCGCACAGTTTGTGAAAAACTTGAATGCTACCATCCAGGCAAAGGACTATCCGGAAGCATCTAAGGCCATCATATGTGATACCTATGTTGACGACTACCTGGCGAGTTTTAGTTCTCAGGACGAAGCAGCCAAAATTCGCCTTATCAATAAAAATGGAGGATTCGATCTACATCATTGGAGATCAAATAGTCCAGCCGTGATGGGGGTTCTCAACGAAAAACAATCCGTCGAGAAAAAGAATCTCAGTGTAATTGATAGCACCAACACAGAGCGTGTGCTAGGACTACTGTGGGATCCTTCCACCGATGAGCTAAGTTTTTCGACCGAAATGAAACCAGAAGTGCATCATCTTATCCAGCAGAATAAAAATCCTACCAAACGACAAGTCTTGCGCTGCGTCATGTCACTTTACGATCCATTGGGGATCCTTGCTCCGTACACCATACACGGCAGAATTTTAATCCAGGAGTTATGGCGCTCAAAGATTGGTTGGGATGAACCTTTGAAGCCTGAAGCTTATAATCGCTGGACACAGTGGTTTCGTGTCATTGAACATATATCAAACATCCGTATTTCGAGATGTTACTTTCCCTGTGCTGATATTGCAACTTATGAAAACACCGAATTACACGTGTTCGTTGATGCCAGTGAGGTCGCGTACTGCTGCGTATTGTATCTTAGAACGTTCAACCATGAGGCAGATCCTCAATGCAGCCTCATCACAGCTAAGGCCAAGGTAGCTCCACTTAAACCGTGGTCTATACCACGCCTTGAGCTCCAAGCATGCCTTTGGGGTGCGCACCAGACGAAATTCGTGAAAGAAAATCATAGTCTTATAATATCAAGAACAATTCTTTGGACAGACTCCAAGACAGCATTGTCCTGGATACAAGCGGACCCACGCAATTATCGACCGTTTGTGTCTAATAGAGTTGTCGAAATTCAAGAACTGACTTCAGAATATGAATGGAGATGGATCCCGAGCAGATGTAATCCGGCAGACGAAGCGACAAAGTGGGGTTCAGGACCGTACTTCACTCAAGAAAGCAAGTGGTTCAGCGGCCCCGAATTCCTCAAAGAACCGGAAAGCAAGTGGCCGTCCCTAAAAGAAAATCATACAATCACCACCGAAGAAATCCGAGCCTCCGCTCTGCATCATATCTGCGATCAGTCTTTGATTTGTTACGAAAATTTTAGCTCCTGGGAAAAGTTACAACGCACAATCGCTTTCATGCTACGTCTTTTCAGGAATGCTAAGAAAGGAAGCGTTAAACAAACTGGAGATCTACAACAATCCGAACTGCTAGCAGCAGAAGAAGCAATCTTCAAGCAAGTTCAGAAAGAAGTCTATGCGGATGAGATTATTGCTCTTGAAAGTACATCCCTGAAGAAAGGAATACCGAACGTGATCCAGAAAGAAAGCAAAATCTACAAGATGTCGCCTCACTTGGACGAAAAAGGAATATTGCGGCAAAATAGTCGAATTAAAGCAGCCCAAAATATCGCCTACAGCGTAAAGTTTCCAATTATTTTGCCCAACAATCACAAGGCCTGTGAACTCCTGGCGGACCGCTACCACCGCATCTTTCGCCATGGCAATGCAGAAACTATCGTGAACGAGATGAGACAAATCTATGCTATTGATGGATTGCGAGTGCTAGTTAAGAGAGTCGGTAAGGAATGTCAGCTATGTATGATACGTCGAGCCCAACCAGCCCTACCTCCTATGGCACCACTTCCACCAGCACGACTTGCACACCACGAACGACCATTCACGTTTACGGGATTGGACTATTTTGGTCCATTACTTGTCAAACTCGGTAGAGCAAATGTTAAACGTTGGATTGCTCTATTTACATGCCTAACGACTCGAGCTGTACACTTAGAGATAGCTTTCACACTCACAACTGCATCGTGTATATCCTGCGTTCGTCGCTTTGTTGGTCGTCGGGGCTCGCCTTACGAGTTCTTGAGCGATAACGGTACAAACTTTCAGGGAGCAGACCGAATACTTAGAACACAGATAAGTCAGGGATTACTTGCCACGTTTACTAGCAGCAGTACTAAGTGGACCTTTATACCACCGGGAGCTCCCCATATGGGAGGAGCTTGGGAGCGCTTAGTTCAATCGGTTAAGCGCGCGATGAATTACGCCTACAGCGACGAGAAGCTTGATGACGAGGGACTGATGACACTGGTCATAGAGGTGGAGAGCATGGTGAACGCGAGACCACTGACTTACCTGCCAATAGATTCGGAAGAAACAGAGGCCCTGACCCCTAACCACTTCCTTCTACTAAGTTCAAGCGGAGCGAAGTACGATCGTGAAATTATAGACAAAACCCAACAAAGGCTCGCTGAATCCGGAAATTCATATCGAATACACCTTCTTGGACGTTCGTGGGACAACATTCAGAATCAACTCGACAGATTCTGGACCCGCTGGATTAAGGAATACCTCCCTGTGATCAGACGACAATCGAAGTGGTTCGAGAACGTGAAGCCATTAGAAGAGGGCGATGTCGTGATGGTGATAGATCCTGCGAAGAGGAAAGGATGGGAAAGAGGCAGAGTTTTACAACTGATACGGAATCCGGATGGGATCGCGAGACAGGCGATGATAAGAACTTCAAGTGGTGATCACAAACGCCCGATGTCCAGACTGGCGCTCTTAGATGTCAAAGGTCGTGCGATTCCGGAAAACGTCGAAACACACCAGGGGGAGACTGTCGCCAAACCACCAGCTCATCTGGCGACACTGGATAAATAGGTTAAATTTATTTAAGAGTGTAAAATCGAATGTCAACTTCATTGTAAACTTCCGCTTGTTAACAATATCGAATAATTTACAACATTGCCCAAAATTCGGTTTACTAGTGCAATTCAGTGGTTTAGTTAACGGTCAATCCATCGTACGGAGAAATATCAGGTATTCAGAGTATTTATTTAGTAGATTAGATGAAAACTTAACATATATGATTCTCCATATAGGCTCAGCACAGTTTCTTGCTACATGCTGCATTTCCCGCTATCGAGTTGATAGAGGACCGTACAAACCTGAAAAGTAAATCCATTTATAATCTTAGCATCTTACCGAAACTAACTATAACTAACTTCAGTTCATGCACAGGTAGATAGAACTCAAGGAAACATAAGCTAGTTGCCAAGTAACGAATTCGGATTGAATCTGGACTGAAATGTAAGTTCCCTAACCTTAAAATGTAAAACTGTAACACTAATAAGAGTTCCATTTTAGTTTGAAGCATCCGAATAAAGATATTGCTATCAAAACTGGTTCAGCGTGAATTTGGCAACAATGGTAAAGAAATCATCCCCCCGCGAGAAAAATTCGTTTTTCTATCAACTGTGTACTTTTTCGTGGAATCTCATTTTGTGTCATTTTTCGAATGAATTTTCTCACCATGTGTATATTAAATCAACTGTGTTAATTTCATCCGACTTCATGTTGGCTATTTGTTTTAATTGTTTGGCCTTCTGGAGGACTTACAAGTAGCACCCGAATGATAAGACAATTAATCAACCTCCTATCAGGCAGGCTTAAAAGCATAAAACATCGTTATCTGGGGGAGGAAGACTGAATAAAAAAACAAAAAAAAATTTCAAACGTCAAATTTCTCTCATCAATCTACCGACCAGTGCGAAGGTTCAAAATTTTACTTTCTTATTTAGTAATTTTTAATAAAACTTTTTTCATGCTGAAGAGCACTTGTTTTGCATAAAACAATGATTTAATTAGGTTTTGTTTTGCTCTGGCAAATTCCTGCATGATCAGGCGTATTATGTCGCTCAAATTTTGTCAAAGTTTTGAAGCTGATAAATAAAAATGGCTTGATTAATGGTTGTTCTAAAAATATAGCTACATCTAAATTTAGCACCTAAACAACTGAGTTATATGACTCACTACACGAAACTGAACATCTAAAGTTAAAATTTGAACGATTACAAATCTTTTCAACAATTGCTGGCTTTTTGCCGAACAGTAAAAAAATGATGCAGAAAACGATGCAGCAAATTTCAGTCTTCCTCCCCCAGACCGTTATAAGCATGCCGAAATTGTCAACGATCATACCATGTTGAAAACACCGGTTCTCGTCCGATCACCGAAGATAAGCAACATCGGGCGCGATTAGTACTTAGATGGGTGACCGCTTGGGAACGTCGCGTGTCGTTGGCATCACCAAACTTTTTTGCTTTTTGCTGTCCATGGTTAGAAATCATCCCCCCGCGAGAAAAATTCGTTTTTCTATCAACTATGTACTTTTTCGTGGAATCTCATTTTGTGTCATTTTTTGAATGAATAATCAAAGGAAGATGTATTTTAGGCAAGATTCAATGTCAATTTTCTCACCATGTGTATATTAAATCAACTGTGTTAATTTCATCCGACTTCATGTTGGCTATTTGTTTTAATTTTTTGGCCTTCTGGAGGACTTACAAGTAGCACCCGAATGATAAGACAATCAATCAACCTCCTTTCATGTAGGCTTAAAAGCATAAAACACCTTTATAAGCATGCTGAAATTGTCAACGATCATACCATGTTGAAAACACCGGTTCTCGTCCGATCACCGAAGTTAAGCAACATCGGGCGCGATTAGTACTTAGATGGGTGACCGCTTGGGAACGTCGCGTGTCGTTGGCATCACCAAACTTTTTGCTTTTTGCTGTCCATGGTATAGAAATCATCCCCCCGCGAGAAAAATTCGTTTTTCTATCAACTGTGTACTTTTTCATGGAATCTTAGATTGTGTCATTTTTCGAATGAATAATTAAAGGAAGATGCATTTTAGGCAAGATTCAATGTCAATTTTCTCACCATGTGCATATTAAATCAACTGTGTTAATTTCATTCATCTTTATTTTCCATTTATTTTTTTTTCTTTGATCTTCTGAGGGAACTATAATGGTGCTTTCTGCATTTCAGTCTGCGTGATAGAATGTTGGTAAAGCGTCATATCATTTGGGTGGGACTTCTGGATGTGAATTCTCAAATCAAATTTATTCAATTCTTTTTTCTATTTCCTTTTTTTCCTGTTCCACCCAACTGGTTACACGATCAATCAATCTTGATGTAGGTACATGTACATTTCATCTGAGCAAGAGTTTACTGTGAAAGATTAACTTGAATTGTCTAACCTTTAGGTTAACATGCTCCTAAACATAAAAATGGAATGGGATATTTGGCTAATATGCTCCAAGATTCAAGGAATTAAAAAATTATCCAATGATACGATTTATCCCAACCTAGCTCATTGGTCGACTACCTCCTAAAGAACCTACCCCTTCCTCGTAAACACACGGTTTAAAGCAGAACGTTTGGTTAGGTTAGATTCACCAATACCAGGATGAACTGAATGATACGAGTTACTTAAAGGCATAAACCTCTTGTTATGCTATTTTAAGCTACGTTAGTATAGGTTCCATGGTGTAACGGTTAGCACTCAGGACTTTGAATCCTGCGATCCGAGTTCAAATCTCGGTGGAACCTCGTTTTTTAGAACTTAGTTGTTTAACTTACATTGTATGTACTCACAAAATTTCATGTTTATCATTGTTTTGCTTCTCTTTTCATGTACTGCATTTTTGTGCTTACCTACGTTCTTGAAATAATTTTTAATCTCGATTTCAGATAGAGTCGAAGAAAGCAGGAATCCGGCAATAAAAACTTTTAGCCGGTGTTCACTTTATGTGATTCTATCTCCTACTCGATTCGTAAACAATGCTGGGTTACCGTTATATGAAATCACTACTACACTGTCACTCGCTCCCCTCCAAAGACGGCTGTGGGCTAGTGAAAAATTGAAAGGTGAAAATTTCATTGTTTTGTCCCTACTCGTCGTTCGTTTGCGTGTTGGGTGTTGTCAACTTTTTTCCTTCTGCCATCGACATTCTCGGGAAATTTTCTCTCGAGTAAAATGTAATTTTCTCCGCCAAAATGGACTTTTCCGGTGTGGTTTGTACAGTATTTGCCGGGGAGTGTCCTGCCGTGTCCAATTCAACTCCGGATGAGGATGAATCGTCCTTTATTTCCGGGTAAGAATCGGTTTAGTTTTTTTTACCAGGAGAAGGTCATCATAACATTGAAATAATTATCGGGTTTTTTTTTCTTATGCTCCGGATAGTCGTCTAGCGGAGATCGAATCCTGGCTGGATGAAAAGCTTGCCAATCATCCGTTCCGGGAAGAGGAGGAACGCGTTTCGGTCGATCCGGAGGGAAGACTCGGTCCCAAGCGATCGATTTTTGATGTTACCGAGGATGGCTCGATTTTGGTATCCAAGGATAAGTTGACGCTGCAGTCGCAGAATGCCTTTTCGACCGTGAAAGCCAACTGTTGTGTCTATGCTGGGCGGTGGATGTATGAGGTATGTCCTGCAAGATCCTTCAAAAGGAAGCAAATTCTAACTTCTTACGTTTACTTAAGGTTCAACTCCGTTCGAAGGGAGTGATGCAAATAGGGTGGTGCTCTGCCCATTGTAGATTTACTCAGGACACCGGTGTAGGCGATACCCGTTACAGTTACGGTTTGGACGGTAGTAAGCAACGAATTTGGCACGTCTACACCCAGAAGTATGGTCCCTTCTGGAGGTCGGGCGACATTTTCGGAATCTGTGTCGATATGGACGAGGGCAAAATAGAGTACTATCGGAATGGAACGGCCCTGGGTGAAGCTTTCAAGGACATCGAACGTGGTCCCGGTTTGGCGCTTTATCCAGCTGTTTCGCTTGCCTTCAACGACAGTCTCACTGCCAACTTCGGAGGGTCACCTTTGAAGCATCCCATCGATGGCTACCGATGCCTTCAGGACCCCCCGAATATGTATCTGTTTCAAGCAGACTACCTTCTGAAGTATCTTGTCAATTTGTCTGGTGCAATATCGCGACAGTCTCAGACTTCAAATTATGGCGAAAGCTCGAAACGAACCGGAATTTCATTGGAATCATGTTATATGCTTCTTGCTTCAATTTTAATAGAAAAACTTGCTCCGCTTCTAGCCAACACATACGTTGTTGAAGATAAAGTTTTCAAATACATTAAGGGCATGTGCGTTCTTCGAAGTAATGCTAAGGTAAACGAATCGCCAATCCAACCCGGTTCTCTAGAGAGCACTCTTGGCTCTTTCCTCACACTGCTTTGGACTTATTTGGAGCCGGAGGAGATGAAACATTTTTTGAAGAAACTCTTAAACTTTCTGGCCAATACCTACAAGGAAACGCCACTAGACCTAGAATATGAGAAACAACGAAAAATCATCGTCATTCTCACCTGCATATGTCAACATCCGCAGACGCGCAAATATTTGCTAGAGTACAAGTTCTTTCGCAAAAACTGTCTCCCGTTGTTCCTTTACACAAAACCGCCCGATGAGGCCACGCTGGAACAACTGCTACCAGACGATGCCATTTGGACCGAGGGCCTGGGTGGATCCAAGGACGTCTATATGACTGCGTGCGACAAGCTGAAAGCCCACACCGGTGTGCTGTACACACTGCAGAAAAATTTGATCCACATTTTGCTGAACAATCGCGATGGCGATGAAAATTGTGCTCCTTCGAGTCGCAAAATCTTCATGGAAAAGTTGCGCAAATTCGTGATGGATAACAACTCGGAAATGAGGGTGAGTTTATTTTTCAGGGTTCACAATACGGTTTTAAAAATCAAATAAAAGAATCAGTATTCCAATTGAGCTTTTGGAAATGGATTCAGATTCTAAAAGGCGATCCAATCCAAGTCAAAATGTATTAAGAATCGAGTGAAAATTCGATTGAAAATTAAAATTAAACGTTAAGAATTAAGATGATTGCACTTTATCGATTTGAAGATAGGATTAGATTTCTCATGTTTGAGATGATTTTTTCTTTTTTAAATTTACCTCATTGTTCTTAAATTTCAGGGTTTGCTAGTTTCCTCAACCCAACCAGCTATTGGGTTGTCCTTCCTGTGCACTCTGCTGGACGTTGCGCGTACCCTTTGGGACGAAGAAGTGGTGCAGGTGGAAGCAAATAACGACCAGCAGCAGGATGGTTCCGGTAGCGGATCATCCCTCCAGCAGACACCTTTTATTGATTATCGTTTCTTTTACGATGGTACCTTCAAATATACCAACGTGGATCGTATTGGTGGGGTGCTGTCCTATCTGAAGAAGCACTTCCGAACGCAATTGGTAGCCCGGCTAGGAGAAAAACATCCCAGTTTGGCCACCGTCGAACAGGCATCGGATTTGAGGAATGAAATCGGTAAGCATATTGAATATAAATTAAAATAATAAGTTTCCTTAAAAAAAATCCAAATTATTTTAGCTGCATTCAACGCCTTTCTGGATTCAGCCATTTTCCTGGTTTCTGCGGGTCCTAATTCATCGTACTCGGCCGTTACACGAGTTGCTTCAAAGTAAAGCTTGTTAATTTTATGTATTTCAATCAACAGTTTTCACGATGATACTATTTTTTACAGCATTGCTTCCGAGATGCAACAACATCTTCAGCAACAGCAGCAGCAACAACAGGGCGGCGAATCATCTGGCGCTAGTCGTCCTGTGAGTGGTCAAGGAGTTCCGCCCAACGTTCCCTGTTCTGCCCTAGATGATCGGCTGTCAATTTGCGATCTCTTGGATTGTGCGGTTACTTTCTATTTTTCGGTGGCTCACAAGTATGTGGTGATGATTGCCGATCTGCGGGATAACATAAGCCATCTGTCGGATATTTTGCTAGAGACGAAGACAAACTGCGACGACGTGGTGCACAATCTGGAGGAACTCAAACGAGCTGCTTGTCAAGGAGGAAATTCCGGCTTTAGTAAGACCCACGAGGAACTGATGCAGGAACTGGATACTAGATTCGGGCAGAGGAAAAGTATTTTCGCTGTGAGTATGCTATCCTACTTTGTAAATAAATTTATTTAAATTTATTTCTAAAACGTCATGAATATCTCCTCAGAAACGTTCCATGGAATTGGCGAGGAAGCAGGCTTGGTACCGGTCGGTGGCGCTCGGAAATCATCGCCGAAGTTTGCTTTGCTGGTTGATGGAAATAATCTTCAAAACCGTGCAGGGTTTCAGCGCCGAAGATGATCTGTTCTCGTTTCTCCCGGAGACCTACATCAACGTGATACCCATCCTGCTGGATACAATTTTGGACTTCAGTTTCCACGACATTGCAATTCAGCATGAACTGAGCGCCGATCGGAAGCTTATTGATTCGGCGGCCGAATTCTTAGCCTCGCATTTAGCCGACTCACGGGTCATTTTGGCGTCTTGCAAAGATGCCTTGATTCAGGCCCTCGGGTCTCTAACTTGCCACGAAGCTGGTATCAGATCGCTGGAGCAGTGTTCGCATAAAAGTCAACAAGCACTAATACGAGCCTTGCTGCGACCCTACGAGAATCGAGCCTGGGGACAGAGCAACTGGTTACTGTTACGATTCTGGCTTGGTGATGGTTTCGCTTATAGAGAATCCAGACCACCCTGCGTTTGGCAATCTAGCAAGCAGCCCATGCGTTCACTGGGCTTGTATCGAAGCAGAGCCAAAAACGGAACTCACACCGGACTGCTACATCTGATTGCACCGGCCTGTCCTTCGAAACACTTTCAGCAGATGATTTGTGAAATGTTGAGCAAAGACGAACCTTACTGCACGACGTTCATGAACTCGGTGTTGTCTCAGCTGAATTGGGCCTTTTCGGAGTTTATCCACATTCTTCAAGACGTAGATATGTTTATTTTATGTACTTCTAAAATTATCTAAACGATTTACTTTTTTCAGATTCAAAATGCTTCTCAGCGTGACGACCAACAAGTGGTGGAAACGAAACAGCTGAAGATATGTTCCATGTGCTTCGAACTGACGGTGTCGTTGATGCGTGCCCTCGAAATGATTCTGACCATAACACCGGGGTTGCTGCAGGACGTCGCTGGCGGAAAAAGTGAAATCATTCTTGGGCGTATTTGTCAGGTTACTTTCGTGTCATCCGAAGAAATCACCATCACTAAATTTATTTAATTTTAGTTGGTGATTCAAGTGCTTTCGCGCGTTACCGCACCCCCGGGTTGTTTCCAGTTTGTGATGGACCTATGTTTGCCTGATCTAAGTAACGTCACCCACTTTACCATAATCAGCGCAGCCATCGGGATCCTTCTGGCGTTGATGCGCAACGAACTGCTCCTGGAAGATACGGCAGGTGGCAGTGGAGTCACAAAGGTCCCACGTATCTCGAAACACCTCCTAACGGATACCAGCTTTCACATCAGCAGCCTAGAGTTTGCCCTTGGAGAAATTAAAACTCCGATCGCCACTTCCAGCGATGAAGCTCCCAGGGGAAACTTCGATCCCAAAATGCGAGCCCACATTGATCCGTTGACCAATGAAGTGCGGGTGCCGTCTCCATTTCGGGTACTGATCGGTACCAAGGAAATCGTCCCGGATCCACCGATCATCAAGTTCAACATGGCTGATTGTAATACAATTACTTAGAAAATTAACTTTAGATGTTATGAATCGTTAATTCTATTTCTAGATCCAAGTCACGTGTCTCAGGAGGAGTTGAACAGGGTGCGAAGGTTGATTGAATTTTTGCAACTGCGGCAAACGTTGCTATCGGAGATAACGGTGTTTTCGGAAGAATCCCTGTGTCCGATTTGCTACGCGAAACAGAACTCGGCCGTTTTTCATCCCTGTCAGCATCAATCGTGCGAGTAAGTCATGTTAACATACCGTCGTTCGTTTTAGCATTATTTTTTACGGCTATAAGCTTTTATTTAAAGTCGCCTTCTGTCGCCAGATTAGACTGTGACTGAAAAATTCAAAATATTCATATACTTATACCTTTAATTTTATGTTTTCCTTCCCAGGAATTGCATAATCCAGCATTTGATGAACAACAAGCTTTGCTTTTACTGTAAGAACATTATAACAAAGGTGGACCGATCGGACGGATTCGTCCTGTATGAAAACAATGCTCCCTTCATTGTACCATCACTGCCACAAACGACGAGCTCATCGCAACAAACCGAAGACCCCAACACGGGCGGCGAAGACGAAGGAGATGGACCGAGTGACCCTTAAAAACAGATGATGTCCCACTCGAGAAAAAATCCCAAAATCTAGTCATATTCTACACGTAAGTTTTTCCATAAATCTCGTAAAGCTTCTGATGCTCACATTTTTTATAAAGACAAACTCTCTATATTATTACTGCCTGAAAGCTTCTAGTCAATGCGCATTCCCTCTGAATTAAGGTAACCATGAAGTAAGAATTCGAAACGTCGTCATACGCGTTAGCGCAGATATTTCAATTTAAATGTTTGAATCATGGTTAGTTGATAAATTGCATAGTACTGCAGAAGGAAAGACACTTTTACACGTTGTTATATTAGCTTACTGCTTCATACATCAGTAGATTTTATTCGTTCCCGAGAATGAAAAACGCACAAAATGAAAATTAAATTAGAAAAAAAAACATGAGTTTACGGTTTTTTTTTCTTATCGCTCTTCGAAATTGCTCCACCATCTACAAAAGGTCCATATTTTCAAACCGTTCCTGGCTGTAGAAACCTGCTCGCACCTGTCGACCACCGAAGAAGCGCCCATTCAGATCGACCACCGCCTTGATGGCACTTTCCATTCGTTTAAACTCGACGAAAATGCGAACCGACTCTTCCGGGGCCACATTGGGAATCTCGTTGATGACCACAGTCACCACGTCCCCATACTTGGTGTTACACTCGTCCTTCACCTCCGGTTCCAGATCGTCATCGACGTCACCCGGCCCAACCATGTTCTGTTAGTAGAAATTGACAAAAAAGGAGATGTTAATCATATGATTTTAAACCTAAAAAAAATTAACCTACCCTCAACAGAACCACTTTGCTGGGCGACTTCATAATCTCGGTAATGGACGGTTCGCCTGCAGGAGGTGGCGTAGTTGAAGTACCCGGCTGTGCTGCTGCTGCAGGAATTGCCTCAGGCGGTGGCATTGCGATATCTTTTTCGTGCAAAATCCTACCTCCCCTTTTGGAAGTTTTCTCCACCTGTAGGGCCATCGACATGCCCTGTTCCTGCTTACCCAGCCCTTGCCCGTCTTTGAATCCATATTTGGCCATAATTTTTGCGGCCACCGAGCTTCCCCCATAGGCTGTGAGCTGAGACATTCTGTAAATAGACAACATTTCAGTCAAAAAAAATTTCTACTGACCCAATTTTTGTAATAAAGATCATACTTGACTCCATCGGGTATTTGAGCGGTCGATTCCTGCAGCGACGAGGGTGGAGCGATGGCCGCCCCGGAGGATCGATTTCCACTCGGTTGGAATTCTTCTTCATCGTCCGACGTTGGCCGCCCGGCAAAGCCACTTTTTTTCGAACCCGGACCATCGTCATTGTTGTTGTGCATTTTGCTCAAATTAATTCCCCGCTTGTACTCCCGCCGATTGCGATTATAGTTGTTGGTCGGTGGTTTCGGGGGTTCCTTCGCCTTCCGATCCTTGGTAAGCTTCTCGTAGTCATTTGGCCACAGCGGATCGTACTCGTCCACCACATCCCAGCTGTAGGCATCGATCGAAGTACCCGATGAACTGGCTTCGGGGATTGATTTAGTCTGAATAATCACCGG
The DNA here is from genome assembly GCF_029784155.1 of Uranotaenia lowii. Lineage (NCBI taxonomy): Eukaryota > Metazoa > Arthropoda > Insecta > Diptera > Culicidae > Uranotaenia > Uranotaenia lowii. The sequence continues at coordinate 4,541 of NW_026598500.1, read as the reverse complement.
TCGTGATTTGTCAACCGTGTTACCGCTCGATGAGGGAAGATTAAATAAATCTATACCGTCTTTTTTCTGCTTTAGGTGTGGAATCAAAGCCTGAAAAATGGATTGTGTAGAATCTCCAAATATTAGAATCAATTTACCATTATCATCTCACCGGTTTCCTCAACAAAGCATTTCTAGAAGGAATGATGGGTTGGCTGGCTTTTGCTTTGGCCTGCAGTTGCGTTTGGAGTAGCTTGATGCCGGATGACCACCCGGCCACCTTGTCGGGGCCCTGCTTGGTATCCAGATCGTCGTAGAGTGCCATATTTTACACAAAATAACTGCCTTTGTTAAAGAAACTGTAGTTTTTGGGAAGAAAATCGATTCCGAATTTTCTGGCCGTCGTTTGTTTACAAATGAACAACTTTTTGACAGGTCGCTAATAAATCTCTTTCTCAATTTGAGAGCCACCTGCATTGGTCTAGCGAAACTAAACTCGCAGTGCACGGAATTTTTTTTTCAAGGCGGTTTAACAATGCACGGAAAAAACATCAGTCAAGTTTAAAGATTAACACAGGTCAAAAAAATTATGTAAAAAATGGGATTATAGAAAATGTTGATGGACAAAGAATTTAGGGACAAACTCAATTAATTAATAAGAACACAAATTCGGTAAACTCTTAAAACTTGTGTTTGTGAATAGATTTTTATAGGCAAAGGTTTTCGAAGCTGATTTAGCTGCTTGACATTTATTTTCCGTTGTCGTCCAAATAGTTTCGCTACACGTTTGCTTTGCTCGGTCGATAAACCTTTTATGTTAACGAACTAATGATTAAATCCAAATTTTCAATTATAAGCCTTGTTGATTTAAAGAAAAATAGATTGATCTTTCCCAAATTAAAATACTTACATATATAGAATACGATTGTAGATTCCTTTTTTTTTTAAATTTCGTGTTCATAATTATCAAAACATAGAAACTCAAACGAAATCAGAATTTAGATTTAAAGCACTGAGAAGATTTGATAATGATAACACTAGTTAGTTACGTCAACACCATCCAAAGAATTCATCAACACCATCCAGACGGTCAACGATAGTAAAACAAAACAGATGTGGCCTCGACTGATTGATTGGAATGCGGCATGGCGAGCTTCATTAGAATTATATTATTTTAAACACAAGTGTTTCGGCTAATTGAATTGATAGGAAAGAACCATATGTTCTTTATGACTAGAAAGACCATATGTTCTTTGTATTAGAATTGTATAAAAAGGGATTAGCAATTGGTAGTAACTTTAGAATCAGTTCAGGTACAGTCAGAGTTAGTTCAGACTTAGGAGTGGTTCTCATAATTGTATGTTGGGTTATTAAGAATAAAATATATTTTTTTATTCAAACCTAGCGTGCGATTATTAATTAGTTTACAGCATTTTTGAACTCTGTTGCGGGCGGAATGGACAATTCAAAGACGCTGAGTCTTGATAGCAGTAAAACAGCTTCAAGCTGTAAATATATTTTAACTTTTAGAACTATACTCTAATTTTAGGTTAACAAATTTAGAAAGTTAAAATATATATAGTTCTAAAAGTTAAAATATATTTACAGCTTGAAGCTGTTTTACTGCTATCAAGACTCAGCGTCTTTGAATTGTCCATTCCGCCCGCAACAAACTCAGTAAACTGAAGGTCATTTCTAATGTGAAATCGGGCGCTGAATCCGAAAATGAAATTCAAAAAAATCTCAGTAGAACCGTTTTTGAGTTATGCTCCAAATATGAAATTTCAGAAAAATTAAAAAAGTTCTTGTATTTAGATTGAAATATCTCGGACGGCATAACAGTAATTTGAAATCCTTCTTTTGCATATTGAAGGTGAATAAATTTTCTATCGATCATCTGAACACAGTTTTTTTGTTTGACCAACAATATCGTTGATATTAGTGACTTTATGAGAGAAAAAATTATAAAAAACGCATTTTTTTAGAGAAAATTTTGTTTTAACGAAAGTTTTAGACTCGATGGTAGCATTTAAAAAATCTGATTCTCTTTTGCGCTTAAATATCAATTTAAAACAAAGATTTCTAGTGGTTATTTATAAAAATCGGTTGAAAATTGAAGAAGTTATGGCTACTTTACCATAACAGTATTTTTTGTAGATTTTCATAATTTAACGAATCGCAGTACACTTATCATAGTATAGGAAGAATGAAACATGATAAATCTCACTCGCTCCAAGTCAAAATTATTTATTAGCTTACCAGAAGGTCACATGCCAAGTTTCAGGAAGATCTGACCATAGGGAGGGGTTGCTTGAGTCTCAAACGTAAATAAAATTTTGAGGTATTTTGCCTGGGAGGAACGAAAAATACTGGTTTTTCATCAATAACTTCTTTCATCACAAGCCGATTGTTTTTTATGGTTGATCTTCTTAAAGCCTAAGTTGAGACAAATATTTCACCCGAAGACTGTAACTCGATTGGATTTGAAAGAGAAAAGTTATTGCGGTTCAAAAATTGTATTTTGGTCGAAAATTCTATGTATAAAACGCAATGAGTAAAAAGTACTCATTGCGTGTTGGACAAAATTTGCAGCCTTTGAACTGCAATAACTTATTTACTTCAAGTCCAATCGTGTTGCAGTCTTCAGATGAAATATTTGTCTCAACTTAGGCTTTAAGAAGATCAACCATAAAAAACAATCGGCTTGTGATAAAAGAAGTTATTGATGAAAAACCAGTATTTTGTGTTCCTCCCCAGCAGAAAACCATAAAATTTTATTCACGTTTGAGACTCAAGCAACCCCTCCCTATGGTCAGATCTTCCTGAAACTTGGCATGTGACCTTCTGGTAAGCTAATAAATAATTTTGACTTGGAGCGAGTGAAATTTATCATGTTTCATTCTTCCTATACTATGATAAGTGTACTGCGGTTCGTTAAATTATTAAAAACTCCAAAAATTTAAGTTATGGTAAAGTAGCCATAACTTCTTCAATTTTAAACCGATTTTGATAAATAACCACTAGAAATCTTTGTTTTAAATTGATATTCAAGCGCAAAAGAGAATCAGATTTTTTAAATACCATCGAGTCTAAAACTTTCGTTGAAACAAAATTTTCTCTAAAAAAATGCGTTTTTTATAATTTTTTCTCTCATAAAGTCACTAATATCAACGATATTGTTGGTCAAACAAAAAAACTGTGTTCAGATGATCGATAGAAAATTTATTTACCTTCAATATGCAAAATAGGGAGTTCAAATTACTGTTATGCCGTCTGAGATATTTTAATCTAAGTACAAGATCTTTTTTAATTTTTCCGAAATTTCATATTTGGAGCATAACTCAAAAACGGTTCTACTGAGATTTTTTTGAATTTCATTTTCGGATTTAGCGCCCGATTTTACATTAAAAATGTTGGTCAGTTAATCAAGTTCACGATTTTTTTCTAAATTTTGTAAACTAGTGTAATTATTAAAAAATGAATTCCCATCTTCGTGTTTTAAATTTTGAATCCTCAGATAAAGAATTTGTTAAAATGATTAAGAAATTGATTTCGCTAATCTGAATTCGGGAGAATCACAAAACTGGTTAACTGTTTTAATCCCTTCCAAACAGCCGAGTCGTCCGGGATTTCACAAGACAAGGGGCCGTTCATATACCATATCCCACTCCCCGGATTTCCACGTGGACAGATTCGAAATATCTTTTTATGCTATATCTAATATTACAATTAGAAAAAACTCCTTTTTTGTGTTGAAATGATTGGTTTTGAAAAATGAATGAAAATCTCTTGAAATAAATTAATTAGAAAAAAATTGAAATTTTTCCTACATATCATTTTTATTACTTGCTTGTAAGCGGTCTGTGTAAGGTGTCTGAGGGCATATCTCAAGAGGCGCCGCTGGATAGTCTCAGAGCGCTCGGTACCGTTCTGGTAGTAGGAACACCAGACAGCTAGTGCGTAGTCGAACTATGCTCTTCAGGCAGTACACCTCCTTGAAGTCTTTGGCCACTCGTAATAAAAATCCGAGCCTTCTTTCTAGAAGGCTTTAAATACCCACTTAATCGACGACGTAGCTAACGATCGAGTATTACGCCAAGATCATTGATGTGGTCCACTCGCGCGATGGACTCATCTTCTAAGAAGTATAGTTCTCTAACTTGATCTTTACTCCTACATTCATTCTTCTTTTCGAAAAACGCGCCATAAATTTTTCCCCCGGCTTTCTGTTCCACGGATTGCCCACCAAAAAATGGGTTCTGTGGAAGTTTATGTCCATCTGCTTCTTTCAGTGTCAGGTAGTAGGGTCAAGTGGGGTAATTATGAACACGGGGTAATTCCGAACAAGTGCCATACGCGCTGCTGTGGGGGATGAATGAACACAAAAAGTTCCAAAAGTGTTAGTTTAACATCCACTTGATTGCTATAAGCTGTTTTCGATCAGCTTTTAAAACCTAATGATATCATTTCAGATGTTTTTGAAAAACCATTACCCCGTGAAACGGAAATCGTTTTCGACAATGTTCAATGTTTTGAATATCTGATGATAGGAAATCTAGCTG
>NW_026598499.1:0-25000 GCF_029784155.1 Uranotaenia lowii | reverse complement strand
AAATTTCCTTAACCTAAGTTGGGGGGCAGTGGGAATCGAACCCTGATAGTCTGGCTTACTAGTCAAACGCGCTTGCCAATTGAGCTAAGCACCCACCCCGGTATAGAAGCACAGAATCGTTCAATGTTCGAACATTGACATTCAAACCACTCTCACAAAATGTTTGTATTTACCAAAACAACTTACTATCAACAGATGTCGCACCTATCAAATGAAATAATAATGGCACGAGACCTTCATCCGATCAATAGCGCCATCTGTGAGAAAAAGGCAGACTCAAGCTAGGAAATAATGTAATTATTATAGCAAGTGATTGATTGAAGTGCGTTTATTTGGGAGGGTGCCGTGCGCCAAGCGAAAATATAGCAAGTGAACATATTTTCTAACTAAAGCGATATTTGAGAGTAAATCTCGAATTTAGAAAAGCAAAATTAGTAGTGTAGACTTTTTTTGATTGAAAAAAAAAAGATTTTCTGAAATCTATGGCTTAAGGACTATTTTTAATAAATACCGTTGTGATGTTTTCTTCTCTTGCAAAAAATCTTCGCTCTGTTCTTGTAAGCAGAAATGGTAGCCCTACACTAGACGACTATCCACCGATGAGAAAATCAAAATTACATCCTTAAAAGTTTCTAATTATAAAAGTAAAAGAAACAATTTCGAGCGCTAACCAATTCAGCATCAGTAAATGGATGTTAGCGAAAAGTGATAAATTTCAACCCGTAGCACTGAATCCGCATTTTTGCTTAACCTCGAAAAACATGGCTTCGTGGTGTTTTAATTCCTTTTGAGCACTTCGTATTCCATCTTTTGCCTGGCCGTCCAGCATGGCAGTTCAGAATGAATTTTTATGACTCCAATTTAAGTAAGTTACCACAGGAAATATAAATTCAAACTTACCGCATCATCTTCAGCCATGATTGGAGTTTATTAAATACCACTTGATTGCACCGGGAAAAGCTCAAAACTGGTCCAAATTTGCTAAAAACTTATCACGACAAGCCGAACCTGCTCGGGAGTTGATGATGTTGCATCAGAAATTTTCTCCTCCGTCTACCGACTGACAGGCACCATTCCGTTTTCCATTTGACGGCTGCCGCGGTAGAAAAAAAACTTAAAACAACCGCTAGCACAGGCTGCTTTTTCAGCACCGACTACACTTTTGTTTGTTTCTTAAGGGCTCGCATGCAAGGGGAACCGTTGCAGTTTCATCCTGTTCCGCTGAAAACGATTGCAGCCCATAGCTTTACATCTAGCTCATGGGATTGCAGCAACCCATTCGTAAGAACAAACGTAAACAAAAGTTTTATAATAAATTAATCGTGAAATTTTAGTGCAAAACCCAGCGCGATGGAGGAATTGGAGCAGTTGGAACATCTTTCGTTAGTGTCGAAAATTTGCACCGAATTGGAAAACCATTTAGGGTTGAACGACAAAGATTTAGGTGAGTGTCGAAAACTTCGTAAAATTTTTAATCGAAAACTTATGAAAGTGGAACTTTTTCAGCCGAATTCATAATCGACTTGGCGGATAAGAATCCTTCTTTGGACGCTTTTAAGAGGGCCCTAGCAGAGAATGGAGCAGAATTTGCGGAATCTTTCACAACTAATCTGCTGCGTATTATACAGCTGATGAAACCTCCCAAAGGAAGGGTAGCGGGTGTGGGTGTTTCGGATTTTGAGGTCGACGACACCATGGGTAATTTGGCACGAAAGTTTCCCGGATTGGCTATTCCAAACGCCAAAAAGGGTTTCGAATCGGACGTGGAGGATGATGCCGATGATGAGGAAGAATTTGAGGATAAAAAAAAATCCGAGGATTCTGTGGTGGACGATATGTTTGCCGAGCTGGAAAGTATGGCTCCGTCTAGTTCAACAAGTAAGCCCAAGTCGGTAGTAAAAAAGTCTCGGGAGCAGCAGGAGGTGGAAAACATGTTTGCTGAGCTGGAGAGTTTAGCTCCATCCACTTCTGGTAGTGGTGGTGGTGGTAAAAAAGAGGAGAGAGTGGAGAGAAAACGAGATCGCAGGAGTCGATCCCGGGAACATAAACGAAGTCGGTCTCGAGAAAGGAAGCGGAGCAGATCCAAGGAGAAACGAAGATCTAGGTCTAGGGATAGGGACCGTCGAAGGAGATCCCGTTCTAGGCATAGATCTAGGTCCAGGGATAGAGATCGCAGGCGTAGGAGTAGATCTAGGAGCAAGAACCGAGACAGCCGTCGTAGACGAAGCCGGAGTAGATCCAGGGAACGTCATCGGAGGCAGAGAAGTGGTTCTAGGGATTTCGAAAGACGCAAGCGTACACCTCCACATCAAATGCCCGAAGAACCGGAACCAGGAAAAATCTATGAAGGTCGTGTCGTTAATATTGTAGCATTCGGATGTTTTGTTCAACTGTCCAACTTTCGTAAGAAGAAAGAAGGCTTGGTTCACATTTCACAGCTTTCAGCTGAGGGACGAGTTAACAACGTAACAGATGTCGTTAATCGGGGCGATGCCGTTAAAGTTAAAGTTATTTCGATAGCTGGCACTAAAATTTCTTTGTCGATGAAAGATGTCGACCAGCAATCGGGTCGTGACTTGAATCCGTTATCCCATGCACATTTGCAAGAAAATAGCGATTTAGCTAGCCGAAATCCAGATCGACCCATGAATGTTCCTTCTATATTGAATCTAGGGGAAAACAATGAGCAAATGGAAGGAAGTTCTCGCAAAAAAGTAATTTCAAGTCCTGAAAGATGGGAAATTAAGCAGATGATATCTTCTGGAGTTATCGATCGAAGTGAAATGCCCGACTTTGATGAGGAAACTGGTCTTTTGCCGAAAGACGAAGATAGTGAGGAAGACATAGAAATCGAAATTGTCGAAGACGAACCTCCTTTCTTGAGAGGACACGGTCGAGCACTGCATGATTTATCTCCTGTGAGAATTATGAAAAATCCGGATGGGTCCCTGGCGCAAGCTGCCATGATGCAGTCAGCTTTGGCTAAAGAAAGACGTGAGCAGAAAATGCTTCAACGAGAACAAGAAATGGACGCTGTACCGACTAATATGAACAAGAATTGGATTGATCCTTTGCCAGATGAGGATAATCGCGAGCTGGCGGCAAACGTCCGAGGAGTCGGAATGTCCATGCAAGACGTGCCCGAGTGGAAAAAAGCCATTATTGGTGGTAAAAAATCTTCGTACGGTAAGAAAACCGACATGACGTTGGTTGAACAGCGACAGTCTCTTCCGATCTACAAACTTCGAGATGATTTGATCAAAGCCGTAACCGATAATCAAATTTTGATTGTTATCGGTGAAACCGGCTCGGGAAAGACCACCCAAATAACACAATATTTGGCGGAATGTGGATTTATAGCTCGTGGAAAAATTGGATGCACTCAGCCACGTCGTGTCGCTGCCATGTCTGTGGCAAAACGTGTTGCTGAAGAATACGGTTGTCGATTGGGACAGGAAGTCGGCTATACGATTCGTTTCGAAGATTGCACTAGCCAAGAAACTGTTATCAAATACATGACAGACGGTATGTTGCTTCGCGAATGTTTGGTGGATTATGACCTTAAATCGTATTCAGTTATTATGTTGGATGAAGCGCACGAACGTACCATTCATACAGACGTTCTTTTCGGTTTACTTAAACAGGCAGTTCAAAAACGACCGGAGCTTAAACTGATTGTAACATCTGCTACGTTAGATGCTGTCAAATTTTCACAATATTTCTTCGAAGCGCCTATTTTCACTATCCCAGGACGTACTTTCCCAGTAGAAATTCTTTACACGAAAGAACCTGAGACAGATTATCTTGATGCCTCTCTGATCACAGTCATGCAAATTCATCTCCGAGAGCCTCCAGGTGATATCCTGCTATTCTTGACTGGTCAAGAGGAAATCGACACAGCTTGTGAAATTCTCTACGAACGAATGAAATCTCTCGGACCAGACGTTCCGGAACTGATCATTCTTCCGGTTTACTCGGCTCTACCTTCTGAAATGCAGACTCGCATTTTTGACCCAGCACCTCCAGGAAGCCGAAAAGTTGTCATCGCTACAAACATTGCCGAAACTTCGCTTACAATCGACGGAATTTACTATGTGGTCGATCCAGGATTCGTTAAACAAAAAGTGTACAACTCCAAAACCGGAATGGATTCTCTGGTGGTCACACCAATCTCCCAAGCTGCCGCCAAACAACGAGCTGGAAGAGCCGGTCGAACTGGTCCTGGCAAAGCCTATCGACTGTACACCGAGCGAGCTTATCGAGATGAAATGCTTCCCACGCCCGTTCCAGAAATCCAACGTACCAATCTTGCAACAACCGTACTCCAGCTCAAAACCATGGGCATAAACGATCTGCTTCATTTCGATTTCATGGACGCCCCACCAGTTGAATCCCTCGTCATGGCTCTCGAGCAACTTCACTCACTGTCTGCACTGGACAACGAAGGACTGTTAACCCGCTTAGGACGCCGAATGGCTGAATTTCCCTTAGAACCGAACCTTTCCAAAATGCTCATCATGTCGGTAGCACTTAATTGTTCCGACGAAATTCTTACAATCGTTTCTATGCTTTCGGTTCAGAACGTTTTCTACCGCCCAAAAGACAAACAAGCACTCGCCGATCAGAAAAAGGCCAAATTCAATCAAATTGAGGGAGACCATTTAACCCAACTAGCTGTCTATAACAGTTGGAAGAACAATAAATTCTCCAACGCGTGGTGCTACGAAAATTTTGTCCAAATTCGAACTCTAAAACGTGCTCAGGACGTTCGGAAACAGCTGCTCGGTATCATGGACAGGCACAAGCTGGACGTCGTTTCGGCCGGTAAAAATACCACCCGAGTACAGAAAACCATCTGTTCCGGTTTCTTCCGAAACGCCGCCAAAAAGGATCCCCAAGAAGGCTATCGAACCCTGGTCGACTCACAGGTCGTTTACATTCATCCCTCCAGTGCGCTGTTCAATCGGCAACCTGAATGGTAAGTTATCTTATTTGCGAACTTCTAAAACCATACAATTATTAATTTTTTTTTTTTGCAACAGGGTTGTCTACCACGAGCTGGTGCAAACGACTAAGGAGTACATGCGCGAGGTCACAACCATCGATCCGAAGTGGCTGGTCGAGTTTGCGCCAGCATTCTTCCGCTTCTCCGATCCGACCAAGCTAAGCAAGTTCAAGAAGAATCAACGGCTGGAACCGCTGTACAACAAGTACGAGGAACCGAACGCGTGGCGTATCAGTCGAACCCGTCGGAGGCGCAATTAAAAATGCAGTATGCGGTAGGTTTACAGGAAAAATGTCCCTTTCGTATTTTGCAATCTATGGTTTGTCGCTCAACTATAAAGTTATTGTATTCGATTTATTGTTTTCCCTTCTTGCCTTCGAAATCTTCCAAACCCCACGTTTCATGTGAGTGGCATATTCTTAGGTCGAATTCACAGTGAGCGCGAAGCGAAGTGCGAAGCGGATTTCCAATTCGCGCGAAAAACCGCTTCTCATTGAAACACGTTGAAAAAAACATCGACCGGCCACAGTGCAAGCGAATTTTCGTGCGAAGACCCGGCTGGATCGCGCGAATTCATCCTGTTCATCCGGACATACACTGAAAATATTCTCTCGGATATTTTTAATCGTAAAATGATTTATCAAAAAAATCTTTTTCAAAAGTTTATTTATTTAATTATTATTGCCGTTTCTGTGTTGGTAATGAAAAATGCACGGTTTTTTAGCGCGGATTTTAGAAAAAAAAAACGCGGTTTCAGTTTCTTTCAATTGAAACAAATTCTAACTGGCAATAAACGACCGGTGGCATGAAAGCCCCACAATATGTGTATAGGATGAAGGGGCTGAACGGATAGAAGTTGGAATTTGTTATCCGACGCCATATTGAAATCCAATATGGCCCCTTCCACTCAACTTTAAAATGCTGGAAGTGACTGAAAAGTGTTAAGTATAGCAACCATCAGCTACGTGCTTAGTTACTGACAAACAGTAATCGCAGTAATCATTGACTTTAGTCTCAGTTAAAATTTTCACTTCCACTCTATCCATTACTGAATAAACACATCTTTTTGTAAATGCTCTGCCTAATTCTTTAGGTTATGGGCCCAGAGTAAAAGGAAGTAGTTCTTAGTTTTGTTCCGGAAGTAGAACGTGGTCAGCAAGATGAGCGAAGAAAAGTTGTGGCTGTTTGACGGCACGAACTTCAGCAACTGGAAATTTCGTGTCGAGGTGCTGATGGAGGATAGAGGGCTGCTGCATTGTTTGACGGATGCCATAGAGGACGAGGAGTTTGCGAGGGATCTTCCGGAGGACTCCATCCAGGTGAAGGCCGATGTTCGGAATGTTTGTAGGAAAAAGTCCTTGCAATCTTCGTAAACAAATTGTATTTTGAAGATCAAAGCTAGAAGTAGGAAGTAATTATAATTTTGACACAGCATGTTAACTAAGTTTGGGTAACTTACAATTAGTTCCCGATCCTCGTGCAGATGTTTTATGCAAAGAGACTTTTCTTGTATCTGCTATCGTAGATCTATTGCACACAGTTGATTTTAGTTAGTAAATGGATATAAATAAGTATGCTTTAGTGACTTACAATCTGGTTGACTGAACTGATTTTTCTCCGATGCTGTATGCGAAATCTAACCTGAACTTTTCTGCACCAACTGTAGGAAATTTGGTTTTAGTGATCATTCGTTTTTAATTTCACTTAAAAACTTACTTTCTGTGATGATCAACCGTACTGTGATAAATACAACTATCTGTGATACTTTTAACTTTAGGTTAAGAAGGAATTTTACTGTGATGATAACTATTTGTAAGTTTTAAAGTAGGATAATCAATTGTGCACGTTTCTTGTAACAGAGTAGAACTTATACTTCTATCGAGATTTTCTATTTTCTTCCTGTTTGCCTCACCTCAATATTCGCTGTCAAAACTAAGCTCACCCACTTCTCATCAAACGTTTCTGCTGTTCAGCGGTTCCCAGCACACCCCGCCCCGTAATCCTTATCCGGGATCTCGTCACGGTTGAGGGTTACCTCCAGTTATCTCCAACACCGCTATGTTGGCAACACCACGTTTGAAGACTCCGCTTTTCGTACGAACCCATACCTGACGGATTCTTCCGTCTCCGGACACGATAGGCTCCTCCACTACACCACGCACCCACGACTTCCGGTTAGCCTCGACTACAACGTACACCAGGTCTCCTTTCTGCAACGGCGTCGATTCGCTATACCATTTACTTCGTTGATTCAAACATGGAGCGTACTCCTTAACCCAACGCTCCCACATGTTGTGAGCCAATTGTTGAGTTCGTTGATACGCATTTCGGAGAGCAGTAGCTTCATGAGGGCGTGGTGGAACTGAATCCACTTCATTGGCAGGGCTGCTCCGTAAAAAATGATTTGGACTAATGGCTTCAGCTTCGTTCACTTCCGTAGAGACACTCGTCAGAGGACGAGCATTGATCATGTCTTCAGCCTCGATAATCGCCGTAATAAGAATCTCGTCTGTTAAGCGCTTTCCGTCATCGAGTGCAACTAGTGCATCTTTCACCGACCTAACGAGCCTCTCCCAAACACCGCCCATATGCGGTGTGGCAGGGGGATTAAAACGCCATCCAGTCAAAGTAGTTGTAACTTCATTTGCGCACTGTAGATTAATATCGTGGATTTGCTTTTTCAACTCCTTACATGCTCCTTTAAAATTTGTTCCGTTATCGGATAGAAACTCAGTAGGTGGGCCTCTGCGACTTATAAACCTTCGGATGGCCATTAGACACGACTCAGATGTCAAACTATATACGACCTCCAAATGCACGGCGCGAACTACTAAACAAGTAAATAGGCAGACCCAACGTTTTTCGGATCGCCGCCCTATAGATACCTCAAAGGGTCCCAGGTAATCCAGGCCGACAAAACTGAATGGACGAAGAAATGGTGTGACTCTTTGGATGGGAAGTGGGGCCATTCTTGGTATCTGCGGGCGGTTTCGATGAACTTTACACCATGTACATTCTCTTGATGTCTTTCTGATCAAAGTGTCGATGCTAGAAATCCAGAAACGTTGTTTTAATTCGTTTTTCACTGTATTTCGGTAGGAGTGGCCATATTTAACGTGTAACTGGTGAACCAATTTAAAAGTAATGATATGATCTTTTGGTAATATTATAGGAAAACGCATGTCGAAGGGTAATAGTTCTGCGTTTTCTGTACGACCTTCCATCCTTACGATGCCACTTTCGTCTAAAAATGGAGACAGCTTGTAAAGCGGACTGGCCTTTTCGATGGCTAGCCACTCTTTCACCTGGCGTTCTTTATTTTTAATTAAGATAGTTATTTCATCTCGATAACTCTCTGATTGTGCCACCTTGAATAAATAAACTTCGGCTTTCTGTAGTTCTTCTCTCTTAATTGGTACCAACTCAGTTAGGACCTTCGTTGTTAGAATGAGCTTCGCCTGGTTTTCCGTAGCTTTTAAAGTTTCAACGGAAAGACCTTTTAGTTTCCTTTTGCAATTAGAAATAAATCGAAAGCAGCATGAAATAGTTCGCAGTAATACTGTCCACTTAGATATTCTAGAAGTGTCAACAATCGAGAAAGCAGGTAGAATTTCATGGAAAAGAAATTGTGCTCTGAGTTCTTCTGAAACATTTGGTTTTGGGCTACGACGTTGAGGCCAAAGATCTTCGCTTTCGTATAGAAAACCTGGTCCTCTGAACCATGGACTTCCGTCGAATAATTTTGAGCCTGGACTCCACTTTGTCAGGATGTCAGCCACGTTCTCCTTAGTTCTCCTTAGCCACGTTCCACCCAGCGCCATTCCGATAGTTTCGTTAGAGTCAAAATTTCTCCAATCCGGTGACCAACGAAAGGATTGTACCTGCGCTGGTCGGACTGAATCCAAGATAGGACCGTTTGAGAATCGGTCCAGAAATACTGCTGGTTGATTTCGAGCCGATGATTCTCACGAACTGTTTTAGCCAACCGCGCACCCAGCACTGCAGCCTGCAGCTCGTTTCGAGGGATGGATAATTGTTTAATAGGGGAAACTTTAGTACGACTCATTACTAGAGCACATCGTTTTTCCTGTCCGACGGTCACGCAGAAGTACGCCACGCATCCGTAGGCAGCCTCACTTGCGTCGGTAAATACGTGTAATTGCACTTGATCATACTGATCGGATCGAGCGCAGCCGAAATAACTCCTTGGTATCCTTAGTTGGCCGATATCCGGAAGAAGCTCTGTCCAGCGCCTCCATTTCCGGACTGAATCTTCGTCGATCGTCTCATCCCAGCCGCAGCCGGTCCTCCACAGATCCTGTACCAACAACTTGCCGTGAACTGTAAATGGGGACAACAGTCCTAAAGGATCGAACAAAGACATGATGCAGCTTAAAATCGTTCTTTTTGTAGGTGCCACTTCACCACCAACCACTGGTTGTAATTCCGGTTTAAATGCGGCTGAGAAACTAAAAACATCCTGTTTCGGGTGCCATACTAGCCCTAGTACTCGCTCCGTTTGAGTAAATTTGTCTGCATGAAAGTGCACTGACGGATTGAGCTCCGACTCGTTCATATTTCTCAGAAACTCCTGAGAGTTTGACACGAAATTCCTGATCAGAAAGCCACCTTTTGCGTGAATCATTTTTACGTCACTAGCCAATTTGACCGCATCTTCGATAAAGTCGGTGCTGTCGAAGTAATCATCAACATAGTGCTGATATTCGATCGCCTCTGCTGCTTGTGGAAATTCACTAGAGTATTTCCTAGCATTTAGGTTCTTAATAAACTGTGCGGTGCACGGTGAACAGCTTGCACCAAAAGTAGCCACGTCCATAACATAGGTAGTGGGTTCTTGATGCGGATCGTCACGAAAAAGAAATCGTTGAGCCTGCTTGTCCTCCGGCCTGATGTTCAACTGGTGAAACATCTCTTTGATGTCACCTCCAAACGCAACAGGCTTTTCGCGAAAACGACAGATTACTCCTGGAAGTGATACTAACAGATCAGGTCCAGGTAGGAGTTCAGAATTGAGCGATGTTCCTTGAACAGATGCGGCCGCGTCCCATACAAGACGCACCTTATCCGGCTTACGAGGATTCGTCACTACGTTTAACGGCAAATACCAGATGTTCGCCTTCGGGGTCCCATCAAGCTCTTCTTGCGTGATCTCATGTGAGTATCCCTTTTCCACATACTCTTGGATTTGTCGCTGTACATTCGTCCTTAACTGCGGGTTCTTAGCCAGTCTTTGAGCCAAGAGAATGGACCTTTTATTAGCCATGGGAAAGCTGTCGGGGAAGTTTCGTTGTTCATTTCGCCAAATCAATCCAGTTTGGTACTTATTGTCCGAATAAGTTGTTGTATTTTGCAGAATATCTAATGCTTGCTGATGCTCTTTCGATAGTGGTGGTGATATGTGATTGTCTGCGTCATCCAACAAGTATTGACGTCTTAGTATATCATGCAGCTGTTGATTGCTTAGGTCCTCTACTTCATGGAAATTTACGGACACCTCGGAGGTCGTTCCGTTTTCGAATGATCCATAGATGGTCCAGCCCAACTGTGACCTAACAGCAATCGGTTCGCCGGGTTGCCCGACCCTAGACTCCAGTGGGGCAAACACGTGCAGGTTGTCTAACCCTATCATGATTCTTGCCTTCTCCAAATTATGATCAACAGCTGGTAAGTTTCGTAGGTGGGGGTATTTGTCACGTATTTCGTTGAAACCAACTTTTTGTTGTGGAAGTTGTAGTTTAGAAACCGTGCGAACATCTTTCAAAAACATCTTTTGATCGGAACCTCTTGGCGAAATAAGAATATTGATTTTGCGAGACTGGTTTTCGTATCTTTTCACATTTCCTGTCCAAGACACTACCATAGGTTCGAAACTACCAGCGGCTTGAAGTTGTTCAGCCACGAAATCTTCTAAAAGTGTCGCCGACGACCCTTCATCCAAGAAGGCCAGCGTATCGAAAGCCAGGTCTCCGACAAAAAGGGTTATCGGAACCATCCGGAAAATCACAGATCGACTCCTCCGATCGTGAGTGTTACATTCAACGTTTAAGTGTTGCACCAGCTCTTCGGTTACATGAAGCAAGGGATGATGACCGCCTCGACAGCCAGCAATAGTACATCGTACCTTAAAGTTGCACTTGCTTTTACCATGAGCGTTTAGACATACTCCACAAAGCTTGAACCTGGTTACCAAATTGATTCGTTCGGTTACCGACAAACGCTTGAAATTATCACAAAACCGAAGTTTGTGATCGGTGCGGTTACAAAGGATACAGGGTTTGGATAACTTTTGTGTTTCGGAGGATGAATTTGGGGTTAGACTATGCATGTGCGAGGACTCTTTTCTTCTTCCTTTGCCACCTCGAAAACGGTCTTCGTTGTCCATAAAAGCTGAATCTGTTACTTCGGATACGTCCGCTACTATCGAATTCATGAAATTTGTAAAGAGACGTAATGGAGAATGGGATATTACGTCTGCATTTTCCCGCTTATATCGAACCCATTGTATTTGGTAATCGAGTGGCAGTTTTTCCGAAAGCTCTTTTACCAACATGGGGTTCTGGAGGTGTTCATCAAGGCCGGCTGCCTGTAGATGGTCACACATTTGCTTGACTGTGATTCCGAAGTGGATAAACGTTTCCATCCTATCCAATCTAGGTGATGGCGCCTTTCGTACCTTTGTAACGAGAGCTCGGAGTAGCTTTTCTGGCCGACCAAACAGATTGCGAAGATCATTAATGACAGCTGGTACGGATTCTGGAAGCACTAGGATACTTCTCACTGTTTCTAAAGCATCTCCCCTAAGACAATCTTGAAGGCGTTTGAGGTTCTCCAGATCCGTAAAGCCACAAGATCGCGTAGTGTTTTCAAAGCTGCTTATAAAGATAGGCCACAGTTCAGGCTCCCCTTTGAATATGGGCAGAGTTTTGGACGTACCTTGTCGGGCTATGATTTGTTGTTTGGTTAACTCTCCATCGTTCAGCACACATGACGACCCAGCACTATTAGGCGCGAGCTTGCTTTGGCGTAACTTTTTAATAACTGCAAGCTCTTCTTCGGTTAGACCACTGATTTGGCCACCCAATTTAAAACCATAATGCTCACCTTGATTTTCGTCGTTGACATCACCTCCTTTTCGAAATTTGGCATCTGTACCCTTCTTAAACTGAGTCGCACTCATCGATGTCAATCCGACTCCAGAGCTCTCACCAATTCCCGCCATACACGGTTTTTGAGTCGCGCTTTCGAAATTATTCGGTTTTGTAGTCAACGACATTTTGCTCAACCAGTCTTCAACTATACTATCTCCATCGTCGTCGGGATTGGCACCATCACCTTCGGAAAATTGTTCTTCTTTTTCAGCTTCAAACTGCTGCTTCAACATAAGCCGTTTTCGGCTAAAATCTTGTTTTTCAGCTAGCTGACGATGGTACATTTCCTTATCCTGTTGGAGCTGCCGAGCGTAGAAATCCCGTTCCAGTTGGAGCGTTTTCTCCTTCAGTTCTTTTTCCTTCTGCATCCTTTTTTCTTGCAGGGTTCGGTTCATCTCAAGCCGTTTTGCCAATAAAATCATTTCCTCCTCCAGAGCACGCTCTTTGATCTGTTGCTCGTCCTCTAGTTGCTGTAGAGCTGATTCTAGAGTGCCACTAGCACTACGAATCGAACCACTGTCGCCTTTTTTGGAGCTATTTTTCCTCGTTATTTTCTTCTCCTTAGGCACCTTTAGCTTATGACGGCATTTCACACAACTCCAAGGGTGGTTTTTAATTTCGTCGGTCACCCCGGCACAACTGTAGTGCGCCCATAACTTACAGTCATCACAACAAACCATATTATCGGCAGTGTTTGGCTGATCACACATTATGCAATTTGAGGTTAGAGTGGTATCCAGATTGTGCGGATTCTCTTCAAGAATTTTCTCTTGCTCCATCGTTTGAGGGTTTCCGATAATTCTTTGATTTTTTGTTCGGAATGTTTGTAGGAAAAAGTCCTTGCAATCTTCGTAAACAAATTGTATTTTGAAGATCAAAGCTAGAAGTAGGAAGTAATTATAATTTTGACACAGCATGTTAACTAAGTTTGGGTAACTTACAATTAGTTCCCGATCCTCGTGCAGATGTTTTATGCAAAGAGACTTTTCTTGTATCTGCTATCGTAGATCTATTGCACACAGTTGATTTTAGTTAGTAAATGGATATAAATAAGTATGCTTTAGTGACTTACAATCTGGTTGACTGAACTGATTTTTCTCCGATGCTGTATGCGAAATCTAACCTGAACTTTTCTGCACCAACTGTAGGAAATTTGGTTTTAGTGATCATTCGTTTTTAATTTCACTTAAAAACTTACTTTCTGTGATGATCAACCGTACTGTGATAAATACAACTATCTGTGATACTTTTAACTTTAGGTTAAGAAGGAATTTTACTGTGATGATAACTATTTGTAAGTTTTAAAGTAGGATAATCAATTGTGCACGTTTCTTGTAACAGAGTAGAACTTATACTTCTATCGAGATTTTCTATTTTCTTCCTGTTTGCCTCACCTCAATATTCGCTGTCAAAACTAAGCTCACCCACTTCTCATCAAACGTTTCTGCTGTTCAGCGGTTCCCAGCACAGCCGAGAAGAAGAAGAAACTCAACGAGCGTCAGGCCCAAGACAGGAAATGTAAGAACCTTCTTATCCATCGTATCGGCGAAGACCAGTTGGACTACGTCAAGGATAAGCGAACCGCCAAGGACGCCTGGGACGCACTCTGTAATGCGTTTGAACGTGTCGGAATTGCCGGTAAGCTTTATCTCCGGAAGCAATTTCAAGAATTGCGACTGCTGGAAGGAGAGGACGTCAAGGCATACCTTCTGAAGTTCGAGAAGGTTCTACGAGAGCTGCGAGCGACTGGAGTGAATTTGGAAGAAGAAGACGTCGTTTGTCAGCTTTTGCTCTCACTTCCAAAATCCTACGAGGCTCTGATCACAGCGGTGGAAACGATTCAACCGGAACAACTGACGATGGCATATGTTAAGAAACGGCTTTTGGACGAGCAGGTGAAACGGTCGAACCAAGGTGATGTTGCTGTCGAATCTGCGTTTGCTGGAAAATTCCGAGGATTCAAATGTTTCGGCTGTGGGAAGTACGGTCATAGGCGAGTTGACTGCCCCGAAGCGGAAAAGGCTGGAAAATCCGTCGAGAAGAACCCCAAGTTTGCCTGGAAGTCCGGAAAGAAATCGAAAGGTGGTGCAAAAATGGCGGCTGAAAAAGAAATTTGTTTTCTGGTAACCACGGGCAACGCAACGGCACTCTTAGCTCCTAGCAAGTCGACGAAAAAGTTTTCCTGGTTTCTTGACTCAGGAGCAACGGACCACATGGTCAACGACAAGTCTTTTTTCGAAGAGCTTCATCCATTGAAGAACAAGATTCACATCGCTGTAGCCAAGTGTGGTGAGACGTTGGTTGCTGAATCGGCTGGAACAGTACGTGTCAATATGATTGTCGACGGCGTGAAGAAACCGGGTACAGTAAAGGAAGTGCTGTATGTTCCTGGTCTGCAGTGCAATCTATTCTCGGTGCGTAGGTTGGAGGACGCTGGAATGGTGTTGAAAATTGCGGCTGGAAATGTGACGATCGAACTGGATGGCGAAATCATTTGCGTGGGACGAAGGTTGGGCCAGTTGTACAGCTTGGATATGAGCCTACGCGAAATTAAATCGGAAGGGAATGCCATGGTAACAAGTAAAAACGAGTACGATTTATGGCATCGAAGGTTTGGACATCTTGGCGAGGCAAATATAAAGAAACTTTGGCAGTACGGCATGGTTGAAACGAAATCCGAAATCCCAAAATGGCCTGGTGGTACGGTTTGCGAGGTCTGCCTCAGTGGAAAGCAGACGAGACATCCGTTTCCGGTGAGCAGTGGTAAGCGATCAACACGTCTACTAGAATTGATACACTCCGACGTTTGTGGGCCGTTCAATCCGAAAACGTGGGATGGCAAACGTTATTTTGTCACGTTCATCGAAGATTTTAGCCATTTTACGGTGGTGTATCCAATAGCAACGAAGGATGAAGTGATGGAAAAGTTCAAGGAGTACAAGGCAGCAGCAACAGCTTATTTCGGGACGAAAATTTCCCGTCTTCGATGCGACAACGGTGGGGAGTATATGTCCGCTTCCTTCAAGAATTTTTGCCGCACCGAAGGGATTCAACTGGAGCCAACCGCACCGTACAGTCCGCAACAGAATGGAGCAGCTGAGCGGATGAACCGCACGTTGTTGGAGAGAGCGAGATCGATGTTGCAGGAAGCTGGCTTGCCGAAGGAAATGTGGGGTGAGGCGGTGAGTTCGGCTGCCTACATCCTGAACCGAAGTCCTACGTCTTCTGTGAACTGCAAGAAAACACCGTATGAAATTTGGTATGATCGGAAACCTGAGGTCGACAAAATGCGTGTTTTTGGTTCGGTGGCGTACACTTGGGTGCCGAAAGGAAAACGACACAAGTTGGACAGCAAGACGGAGAAAAACGTAATGGTTGGGTTCGCTCCCAATGGCTATCGAATTTGGGATCCAAGGAAACGCAAGCTGTTCATCTCAAGAGATGTGATTTTCGACGAAAATCTGAAATGGTCCAGTGTGATTCAAAAATCTTACCGTTATGTTGAACCTGCTACTGAAGATGACGTCAAGCCCAGTGATGGACCAGAATCAAGCCCAGATAATGTTTTTCCAAGGCGTGGAGAAACACATGAACCGGAAATCCTTGAGGTGTCGAGCGAGCCTGGTGTGGACGAATCGGATCAATGTGCTGATGCGATGTAACCGGAAATGACGACTGATTCCGATTGCATGACCGATGACGAAGACAGCGATCCAGACTTCGCGCTCCCACCGCACCAAGAACGTGACAACTGTTCTACAGAAGTGTCAACGAGGCGCAGCGGTCGGGAGCGCACGCTCCCTGGTAAGTTGAAAGATTTCATTACCAATTTTGGAGCCAATACTGCTGGTACTTATTTGTCAGGTTCCCCGATGGCGAGTGATGGTTCGATTCTGGCGTATGCGCTTAATGCAGAAGCGTATGTGGAAAACATTCCGACGACGATCGCTGAATTGAAGAAGCGTGACGATTGGGACGATTGGAAGAAGGCGATCGATAGTGAGATGCAATCCTTGAGCAAGAACGAAACATGGGATCTTGTTCCGAAGCCTGCCGGAAAGAATCTGGTGGAATGCAAGTGGGTTTTCCGAATCAAGCGTGACGAGGCTGGTAATGTTGACCGATACAAGGCGAGGCTGGTGGCCAAAGGTTTTTCGCAGAGGAAAGGCTTCGACTACGACGAGACATATGCTCCTGTGGCGAAAATTGCAACCCTCAGAGTGCTGTTGGCGGTTGCAAATCAAATGGGACATCATGTGCACCAAATGGATGTCAAGACGGCGTTCCTTAACGGCATCCTGAAGGAAGAAATTTTCATGCGTCAGCCTGTTGGATTTGAGCGGGGAGGACCGCATCTCGTCTGTCGGTTGAGGAAGTCCTTGTATGGGCTAAAACAAGCACCGAGGAGTTGGAACGAGGAGTTCAACAAATTTGCGCTTCAAATAGGATTCCAACGTTCGAAGATCGACACCTGTCTCTACACGAAGAAAGACAAAACGAATGTTGTCTATTTGCTGCTGTACGTGGATGACATTTTGTTGGTCTCAAACAGTCGAGAGGAAGTCGTGGACATCAAATCCAAACTGTCTACGCGTTTTGAAATGTCGGACATGGGTCCGATAAAGCATTTTCTCGGGCTGAAGGTGGATTACGATCAGACGCGTGGTCGAATGAAGATTAGTCAACCGAAATACGTCGTGAACCTGCTAAGCAGATTCAAAATGGCAGATTGCAAACCATGCGCAACTCCATTGGAACCAAACCTAAAATTGAAGACCCGAAGTGTTGAGGAATTGACCAAGCAGCCGTTTCGGGAACTGATCGGTTGTTTGACCTATTTGGCTTTGGCTTCAAGACCAGACATCAGCGCAGCTGTGAATTACTTCAGCAGATTCCAATCGGCTCCTACCGATGTACACTGGAGTAATCTAAAACGGGTTTTGCGGTATCTAAAGCAAACGGTGAACTATGGATTGGAGTACCAACGGTCGGACGATGGCGAACCTTTGCGAGGATATGCCGATGCTGACTGGGGAAACCTGGAAGACAGAAAATCGATATCTGGGAACGTGTTCAAAGTTTTTGGCAGTACCGTTTCCTGGATGACCCGAAAACAGAATTGTGTGGCATTATCGTCAACAGAGGCCGAATACATTTCGCTGAGCTATGCAATCTGCGAAGGTATTTGGTTACGGAACTTGTTGCTGGAACTGGATATCAAGATCATCAAGCCCGTTCCGATGTTCGAAGATAACCAATCTTGCATTCGAATATCGGAGGAACCGAAGGAACACAAGCGAATGAAGCATGTTGATTCCGTTTTCACTTCATTCGTGAGAAGCTTCAAGATGGATTCTTCAAAATTATCTACGTACCTACAACGGATCAAATTGCGGATATATTTACCAAAGGACTGGCGAAAGGACCTTTCGAGAAGCTGCGATCCAAGCTGAGCTTATCTGGTTGAGCGGGGATGTTAAGTATAGCAACCATCAGCTACGTGCTTAGTTACTGACAAACAGTAATCGCAGTAATCATTGACTTTAGGGCAGAAACACAGTGCACGCGAGCGAGCGAGCGAGCGATTTTTGAATGAACCTGAAATGAATTTCGCGCGAACATTTTTCAGGATCGTTCACAGTGCACGCGACGAACGGGATGCGATTTACACTGAGAAAAAACTTTATGGATAGGAAAGAAAATAATATTTATGTAAATCAATTTATAGGGAATTGAAAGAATAATTTTTAAGAGGTTATTTTTGTTTAAATCATTATGAAATAATTCGTATGTGACATTCAATTAAAATGTTTAACAGCGTCATAAAACCATTCAATTATTTTTATTGCCGAATCCATGCACAAACCGGAGTTTTCATCGCTATCAGCGCCGGCGACTTTCACTGACGTCAAATCATGTTGACCCGACAAATCCACGTCACGTGACTCGCAGAATAAGCACCAAAGATTTTATTTCAAAACCACTTTAATGTAAGATAAATTTGTTCTAGACCCGAATAGAATTGTACGATGAAAAAACCATGCATTTCATATTCACAAACCATAAATTTTATGGTTTACACAATGCTTATCATCGTCCACGATACTGTGAATGCACATTGGAATTCATAGTTTCCGACCATACATTTCACTGTTTTGGCTAAAATAACCATGAAAAAGGGGTATTGTTATGCAGCGTGACCATGAAAAAAATGGCGATTTCCCATACATTCGGAAGCTCAAAAATATGAAGTTCATGGTGAAAACAGCTTCCACTTTTTCATAGTAAAACCATGAAAATCCGTAAATTTACATTGTTCTAACGAAGATGGAAATCAAGGTTTTTCTATAGTTTATTGATATCGTTTTAACCATAAAGTTTCATGGTTTACAATGAATAATTTTACTGATTAGAATAGTTGCTAAATTTATTACTCGTTTCAAGGAATTTTATTCATGATTAGTTGTGCTTTTGAATAAACTTAATTACCTTTTATTTAAAAGCACGACCAATCAGAAATATTATTCCTTAAAACAAGAAATAACTTTAGCAAACTGGTTCGTTAAAAAAAGAAATTAAGAATGATTTTATTTTAATTTATATCTAATTGTTGAATGCGAATTGTTTGAATTACAATGGTTGTTACTTAAATTCAGCACCGGTTTGAATTAAAACCCAGAATGCAGATTTCAAATTAAGATCCGAAGCCAACCGTATTTGTATCGAATGAAAGTCATTCCGACGGTACAAATAAGTTGTGTGATCGGAATCGGACCTAGATCCCTGTCTCGAGTGATTTCAATTGCTACTGCTAT
The DNA here is from genome assembly GCF_029784155.1 of Uranotaenia lowii. NCBI lineage: Eukaryota > Metazoa > Arthropoda > Insecta > Diptera > Culicidae > Uranotaenia > Uranotaenia lowii. The sequence continues at coordinate 6,011 of NW_026598499.1, read as the reverse complement.
GGGAAGAGTGATGCTCAAGTCTACGTGTGATTAATTTGAATAAAAAAGATAACTCCAAGCAGGATTTCGAGTTAGACTATTGCAAAGCAATGGGTGCTTTTATCAGTACATCGTCTGGTCGTTCGGTTAGATTTCTATAAGATTTTTACATTACGGTGCAAAGTTGATCAGACTATCTTCATTGCCAGTGCTGGACAAAGAACTCATTTTGAACTTAATGTTGGATAGACTGAAGAAACTAATTGGAGCACTGAGCCTAGGAATTTAACAGTCGAGTTATTGTAGGACTATATTGCAACACAGTATCTTCAAAGCACGGAGTCTGTGGTCTTCGTTCCATAACCTGTTGTTCCGATATTTCAATCGTTTGATTTTCATTCGATGTGTCAGATCGTTGAATGATGCTGAATTGTCATAGACAGTAGCGGCTTCTAACGAGGATTTGTATGAACCAATATGGAGGTAACAGGTAACAGTTGGCCAAGTCTGTGGAAAAAAAAATAAGTTTTTCACATTTTAGTAAGAGTAAAAAATATTTCTACGAAATAGAATTATGAACTTACATATCTGATACTATTCAGAGAAGAGATCGACTCCTGAAAAAAGCGTGACAGCTTTTTTCAAAATTGTTCAAAATCAGATGGCTCATCTTTCGGGAGTGATGATCCGTTTAAGTGGAATTGGCATCCATATAGTCCGCTTCAAAATGCTGTTGGCAGGCAAGGATCAGACATTGCAAGCCGAGACACCATTCTCGTAGTTTGATGTTCGAATGAGTTGCTAGGGCTTTCAATAGCCCGTACTCTGCTCGATCACCCAAGGGATTCTTCGGGAACGAATAAGCATTGAAGCCTTTAGCGTTGCTACCCGGAACTTGATCGAGGGTTTCCCATTTAATGTTAACCATAATTGTCTCTGGTCGTTATTGATATTCCACACCGGACCATGGTTGGAATCTGGCCAGGCAGCTTACTCTATTTGGTTGTTCACAGCGCCCGTTAAGGCTACATGTCAGAGGTTAGCGATGAGATTGAAGGTAGTTTTCCAGGCTAATCTTTTCAAAAAAAATTATCTCGTCAAATCTCTAGCGGCATTCATTGCCGATGATACTGTTCTGAAAAAGAAAAAAAAAAAAGAATATTTACCATTTTAAAAAATAGGTAGTTGAGAACTCTTACTTATAAAGGAACTTATGGTCCGTCGCGGTCATTACCGTTACCGCCCAGGGTTGTTGATTTTTCATAATGCTGTTCCACCTGTTAATGCAGCTTGGTTTGTGGTGATGATTGATTGATTGATGGTCAAGTGACCTTCAAACAGCGCTTGCCAGAAAATTCTTGCGGAAAATCCGTCATCGTTCCCAAATAGTCGCAAATGAGTTCCGTCTAGGTTGCCATCCATTCTCGATTTATTTCCAGGATTTTATTTTTTCCATCGTTGCTGGAAGCGAAGCGTTCATGCTGGTTTTCTGCGGTATGCGTGATGCCGGTCTGACGTTGTAAGCCGTGGAATGACGTGGGGTCATACCCGTTTTCCAAGCTTCTGTTACCGGAGGTAAGTGAGCCGTCTTGGAAGGTCCACTGTTGACGAACCCGCGGAACAGCCCTTTATATCAGCTCCTAGAAAAATAAATAAATTAATAAACAGGAATGAACATAATTATTCCACAAAGGTACTCACCACCGGTGTTTTCGCAATGACTAGCTGATGAGCTGCGCTGGGGTAGCTACCAGGCAGATCGGGACAAGCAATTGGACCTTTCGCTGGCATCTTCCCGGTCATCCACACTTCACCGGAACCTTTATCCACGGTAGCAGGAGCCACTGAACTGCTATTGATTTCGCCTACTAGAAAAATACAATGAATTTATAAACTGAAATAAAACTGATTGTTTTTAAAAGGGACTTACCAAGGCGTTCTCGCAAGAAAATTGTAAACTGAAAATAAATTTTTTCGCCAAACATGGCACGCGCACGCTCGAAAACAAATCTCTACACGATAAATTGTATATGCGTAAAACCAGCAACATTTTAACAACGCTCGTTCACGATAAACTTTGTGGTGACTTTAAAAATCATGGTAATTTCACAGTTAAAACCGATTGATGAATATTTAGATACTACGATGATGTTTATAGTTAAAATGAAAATCATTGTTCGGTTATCTTAAAACCATGGTCTTTGCTATTCGGGGAGTCATATTTATTATTTAATCCTTGCTCATGTTACAGATTGAACAAGTAAAATTTACCTTTTTCTGGATATAAATGTTCTGTGCTCAGCAGTTGAGTGTTTTCTTTGGTTACAGATGTTAGGATGCTATAATTTTTTCTAGGAGTTTTCATTGTGAGTCCAAGCAACTGATTTTGATCTGGCAGCTGCGTTTCTTTTCCAGTCGACATATTTTGAACTGTATAATCATGATTATAGTAATTTAGGATGAAGGGAAATGATAAATAACCATTTTTGCAGCTAATACTTTATATATTTTTCAGCTAATCTACTCTTGTTTTAAATATTTAAAACAATATCCATAAATCAATTTCTCTAGAAGCAGTTATTTCATTTGTTCTTTAAGAAAAGGAGTATTTGTTTTTAGAAGAAAATTATTTTTTATAAACCATCTTTTTTATTTTGGCATCAAAACTTCACGTTCCTAAATTATTCGAGCAATTAAAAATGAAATGAAAAAAAATTGTATCGTGCGAGACCTGATGACCACGCAATTTGTCACCGGAATCTCCAAAGATCTCGAATAATTAGAGAAAAAACGCGCGCCGGTATATGGAATATGCATCTTATGCAGCTTGGCGAAAAAAGTAAACTCACAATGTTTGAATTTTCCCCCGAAGTAATGTGTTTTTAACAGCACAAAGAGCACAAATTCACCGTGCCGCAAAATAATACGAATTTCTCTTCAGAATTTGCTGGTCACCATTTCGTCCATATACTGGACAAACGACAGATATATGCTGGAAAAACGTTTTTTTTTTATTATTTAAAAATAACGCGATATATTTTCAAATAAAACTGCCGAGAAATAATCTCAGTGCAGGTTCATATGAAGTTTGGGTGAACCAAAACAAAGTATTCACGCGACTGCTGCGACGGATAATTTTCCGAATGGTATTTCGCGCGATAGTACGAATCGCATCGCTTGCACTGTGAACGGTATCACAGTTTTCAACGTGTTCAAATGAGGTGCGATTCTTCGCGCGAATCGCTCGCTCGCTCGCTCGCGTGCACTGTGTTTCTGCCCTTAGTCTCAGTTAAAATTTTCACTTCCACTCTATCCATTACTGAATAAACACATCTTTTTGTAAATGCTCTGCCTAATTCTTTAAAAAGCACATGAAACTTCACAATATGGGTATTGGATGAAAGTACTCAATAAGTAGAAGTCGAATTTGGCTGCCCGACGCCATTTTGAAATAAAAGATGGCGGTTTCCGCTTAATTCAAAATGCAATAAATAACTGAAAATCGTAAGATCCATCCACAATATAAAAAATGAGTTAAAGGGATCAAAAAGTAGATGAAAAATTACTGACAAAAATTTAACAAAAATATTGAGAAAACTGCAAAAAAACACTGAAATGAAAAAACGAAAATATGACAAGTGTTATAAAACTAATGTAATATTGACAAAAATAGTCACAAATGACAAAACTTTGAATAAAACACGCCAAATGTGGTAAAATAATTATGCTAAAAAAAGACAAATATTACAAAATTAGACAAAAATATGAGAAAAAATTCACAGAAATGGCAAAACTATGACAAATGAGAGAAAAATAATAATGACAAAATAATAATCAAAATTTAACAATAAAATGACCTGACAGAACTAATATAAGGACCAATATTTGACAACAAATTTACAAAAATGAAAAAAAAAATCAACAAATTTACAATAAAATCCCAAAAATCTGACAAAAAATAAGGCAAATGGGCTAGAATATGACAAAGTTCTGAAAAAAATATGACAAAAATTGGTCAAAAATAATGACAATTATTATTATTATTAATCTATAATCGAACGAAAAAAGACAAAACTATAAAAAAAACTTACAATCAAATGAACATAAAATCTGACAGAACTATGACAAAAATTAAAATAAAATGAGAAAAATCTTACAGTACTATAACAACCTTTGTCAACTGTTCGTCATAATTTTGTTTTTTATCGTAGTTTTGTTACATTTTTATCATATTTTTTTTCATAGCTTTGTTACATATATTTTTATTACATTTGTAAAATTTTTGTCATAGTATCGCCATATTTATGTTATTTTATTGTAAAATTTTGTCATATTTTTAAATTTTGATTAGTTATTATATAGGTCATATTATTATTTCAATTTTCATATTTTCATATTTTCCATAATGATGTCAAATATTTTTTAAAGTTTTTATTTCGAGTTTTGGAATAATTGTTAATTCTTTGTTATTATTCAGTAAATTTCATTAATTTTTGTCAGATTTTGTCAAATTTATCAAAGATTTGTTATATTTTTATCATATTGTTGTAATATTTTTGTCACTTTTGCCATATTTGTATCAAAGTTTTGTAAGCGTATCGTGATTTGTTGTTGTTAGTATATTGTAAATTTTTTTTTCATTATTTTGTTATATTTTTGTCATAGTTTTGGTAGTTTTTTTTTCTTGAGATTTTCAGTCATTTAAAATATTTTAAAGTTGAGCGGAATCCGCCGTATTGGATTTTTAGATGGCGTTTCATAGCGTCAGACTGCAAAATTCGACATTTACTAATTGATTCCTTTCACCTAATACCCATGGGTGTTTAATGCGATTTTCAGTCATTTAAAGTATTTTGATGTTAGGATGAAGCCGCCATCTTGGATTTGGGCGTCAAAAATTTATTCTCGACGTCCTCATAAAGTCCAGACACCAAGTATTCAGGTCCTAAGATTCCTTTTCATAATTCCTGCGGTCCTAGAACGCGCAAGGTTTTTTCCGCGGTTTTCCGGAATTAACGTGGTTTTTCGGAACTAACGCGGATTAGTTTTTTTGCGCGGTACGTATCCCTCGCTCACGGTTTTGATTCTGCAAATTAATTTGCAAAGATTTTTTCACATGTGATTATTTTTTGCAAAACACCGAAGGTTTTTCTCAGTGTTGAACCGCTTCGCAATTCGCGTTCACTGTGGCCGGCCTTCAAAAACGAACTTGCGAAATTCATCCCGTAAATGAATATTTCGCTTCGCGCTCACTGTGTTCGTACCCTTAGGTTTTTAAACATAAACAATAATTCTCGCGTGAGCTTTCATTACGTCGAATGAAACAGAAACACCGAACCGAGAAAAACGCTTCTGAAATTTGAAGAGTGTTTTTCAAATCCTATTTTCATTCCTTCGCCGATAACCCTTCAAAAAATACGCAATATTCATGGAAACTAATTGTGTCAGATATTCCACATTATGAATTTAATTTTTTGCAATTTTTAGAGCTATTTTTTTAAACATAAAGGAACATACGACATATTCAAACATAAATCGTTCATACGTCTGAACACATTCGTCGTTTGGAGGGGAAATTTGTTTCATTCGTCTCTTTTCTTTCGTCCTTTGATTCGTCCAACTTGCACTTACGCCCAAATGTTTCTGATGCAAATACTATGGGAAATTTTCAATTTTCTCGGCGTAGTGGCTGTTTAATAAGTGAAATATCTAGTGTAGCGGTAAATTGGTGAGTAAATGCATAATGAAATGTGTGAATCGGGTGCGCCATCGGTCAAACCAGCTCACTGCTGCTGATCAGCTTTCTGTTGCCGACCAGCTGGAGGGGAAATTTGTCTCATTCGTCCTTTGATTCGTTCAACTTGCACTTACGCCCAAATGTTTCTGAGGCAATTACCGGTAAATTTTCAATTTTCTCGGCATAGTGAATGTTAACTTATTGAGTTGTCGAGTGCAGTGGTAAATTTATTAGTGAATGCGTAATAAAAGTGTGAATCGGGTGATTGGGTGACTAACAGCAGCAGGCTGCTGCC
>NW_026598498.1:0-25000 GCF_029784155.1 Uranotaenia lowii | reverse complement strand
TTGGCTCGGGTTTTCAGCTACAAGTTTAAAACTTTTAACACCTATAAGTCTGAACAGTGATTTTTGCTGATGTTACGAATTTTTCACCACGACCTAGACTCGTTATTTCAACTACGTCTTCCCCAAGTGTCTGACTCGTGCTTTCCGTTGCTACTGATAAACATGTTACACACTAGTCTAAATTGAAAAAATAGAAAAGGGGCTTAATCTGATGAAGAAAAATCTTCACAACGAATTTGTCTGATTTTTTCTTCTTTTATTCACGAGTCTTACTTGAAGTTTTGTTCAAGAAAAAAAGCCTATTTTTCACGTTTTTCACTAAAAGTTTTTATTGCATTTTTAACACGCGTCTGACTTGTGAAAAAGATCCTCCTAACTACGATAAAAAAGAATAGAAAATCCTTACGAGTCTGACTCGCAGCCAAAATTTAAAATTCTTAATCACAAATCTGACCCGTACGACTCGTATGAGCTTATTTTACCATTTTGTATCACAAATCTGATACTTTAGAGGGGAAATTTTTGACACGCTTGAGTCTGACTGAAAACAGAAAAGCATTTCGCAACAAGTCGGACGCGCGATTAAATAGTACAACCACGAGTCTGACTCGTGTGTCACAGTTTTTTCATTGAAAAAATCCATCTATGATTTTTCAAATCCTGAGAATCGATATAGCCCGAGTCTGATTTGTAGTTTGGTTAAAAAAAGTATATTCCTAAAGTGTTTTTATTGCATTGTTAACACGAGTCTGACTCGTGAAAAAAAAATCCTTACGAGTCTGACTCGCAGCCAAGGTTCGAAATTCTTAATCACAAATCTGATTCGTATGACTCGTATAAGCTAACCTTACAAGAATTTACCACGAATCTTATTATCTATAGAGGAAATACTTGACAAACTTGAGTCTTACTCAAAACAGGAAAGCATTTCACAACGAATCTGATTCGCGATTAAATAGTAGGTACAACCACGAGTCTGACTCGTATGTTAAAATTTTTTCATTTATAAATTCATCTATGATTTTTCAAATTCTGAGAATCGATATAGCCCGAGTCTGATTTGTAGTTTGGTTCGGGAAAAAAAGGCATATTTCTCAGGTGTTTGACTAGAAGTTTCAACTAAATTCAACTAAAGTCTGACTTGTGGAAAAGAAAAATCTTAATAACGATTATGACTCGAAAAAAGAATAGAAAATCCTTACGATTCTGACTCGCAGCCAAGGTTCAAAATTCTTAATCACAAATCTGACTCGTATGACTCGTATTTTACCACGAACCTAATTCTTTAGAGCGAAAATTCTTGACACGCTTATGTCTGATTCAAAACAGAAAAGCATTTCACAACAAATCTGACTCGCGATTAGTACAGCCACGAGTCTGGCACATATGTCATAATTTTTTTTTTTCATTTTAAAAAATCCATCCATGATTTTTCAAATCCTGAAAATCAATATAGCATGAGTCTGACTTGTAGTTTGGTCCAAGAGAAAAAAGCATATTTCTCATGTGTTTGACTAGTAGTTTTTATTGCGTTTTAAACACGAGTCTGACTCGTGAAAAAGAAATCTCTCAACCACGATTATAACTCGAAAAAAGAATAGAAAATCCTTACGAGTCTGACTTGCAGCCAAGGTTCAAAATTTTTAGTAACAAATCTGACTCGTATGACTTGTATGAGCTGACCTTGCCATATTTTACCACGAATCTGGTTCTTCACCGAGGAAATTCTTGACACGTATAAGTTTGTCTCAAAACAGAAAAGCATTTCACAACGAGTCTGAGACACACAGTTGACACAATTTGGACTCAGTTTCGGCTCAACTCTGGTTCGATTTCAACAAAATACTAACTCGATATAGCTCAGTTTTAATTTCATTTTGTAGATATTGTTTCAACTATGATATTCAACTAATTATTTATAATTCAGTTACTCCGACAATTTTGAAAATTTTCTCAGTTTTAACAGTTGAGAGACACTTTTTCTCAATTGTGACAATATTAAAATTATTAAAATTTGTAACCACGCATCTAATCCGTGATATTTCCGCTTAGAGCAAAGATTTTTGAAGCATGGTTTCTTCATCACAAGTCTGGTTTTGATGTCGTGGTTTTGATGATGGTTTTCCTGGTATTGAAATTGTTTACAACAAGTCTGACTTGTGATATTCACTTACGAAACCACATTTTTTTTTACCACGAGGCACGCTCGTGGTGTTCTAGTTCAAGACTAATTTATTTACTCCCCAATTCTGACTCTTGGTTTTCAACACCTGCCAGGCTCGAAAGCTAGATCAACCCGTTGCAACGCGTTGATTGTTGCCTGCAGAAATCGCTGGAAACAAATTCTTCTGTGTTGTGGAGGTTTTTCAGTAAACATCCTCACTAGATTTTCTTATTTTCAGAAGAAGTCCAAACTTGTGTAATCGTGCTGATACTGAACTAAACGATTCGCGATTTGCGAGATAGATCGTTACCTTAATGTTCAAGTTAATTGTACACCATTTTGGGTAAATAATTTCTTCTAAAGCTATGTATAATAGCAGCCATTTCAACCGGTGTTTTGTTTCTAATCGGATTCAATTTATCGAAACCTCGACGATCCCTTCCAGAAACCGATAGCCGAATTGAGGGAGGTAAAGATTTGATGTTTTCATACTCACAGTCTCGCTTCAGGACAATGTTAACTATCTACCAGTAGCTACTGTAAAATGGTCACAGATTTTCCACAGTTCGTGGAAGGAGAAAGCGATTAAGGACTCTAGGTCACAGGCAGACATCTCGTGTTGCTGCTGCTTCTGTAGAATGTCAATGGCAAATAAATGGTAATTAAATTTATATTCTGTTTCGCTCGGAATCCTTCTCTTTTTCGGAGGGGGAGAATTTTATGTCCCGTTGTTTCGGGGGCCATGCTGAAATGTATTCATTCCATTATGCGGAGAAGCGTTTGGGGAATTTTCATATATCTGTGTACCGAAACCATCACGTGTTTCGTGACATTGGGTTGATATTTTTATTTCCCCCAGTAAACGATTTTTCTTGAAAGAAAAATCAAACAAACATGAGCCCGGTATTGGTTTCGTAATACTTTTGTTTTAAGACGTTGGCTGCCAATAAAATACGAACCTATATTGATATTTCGCTTTTCGGGGCCGCCGCAGCCGCTGATAAACGTTAAAACACAGATGATGATTACGACAGCACCCGGGGAAATGCTAATTTTCCAGCTCGTAAACAAAACGACCCCGCGTATGAAATCGACAGTAAAATTGTCTCGTTGTGTTTGCCTGCTCATTCTAAGCGGTACAATGGAAAACTTTTTCATTGCGAGAAAGCGCCCGCGCGCGTGTAGGTGGCACTCAAAATCCGGATCCGAAACAGCCCCCTCGGCCGAAGATATAAATATAATAACTTTCGCATCCCCCGGAGCGTCATCATCCGAGGAGCAGGAATGGTCGTCGTCCGGTGATGATGTGTCCAAACATATTGCAAGCAACGTACCCCGGGAGAACATTCGTCCGCATTCATTCATTCATTCATTCATTCATCCATTCGATTGGAGCTTGAGAGCGTGGGTGATACTTTTCATTCATAACTTTCTTTTTTCAACCGTGCGTTGGCATGACTAATCTAATCAGCACATGTATCGACCTTCGGCCATGGATTCTATTTTAAAAACATTATTAATATTTTTATCCATGGTTTAAAACATGGATACAAATTTCAATAAAATCTTATCAATATTTTTAGTATACATAGGTAAATGTCAAGTTTTGTGTAACAAAAATTTCTCCGAAATATTAAAAAAATGAACCAAATATTGCTGACGTAATGGATTTCTCCTATTCCTACATCAGTCCAAATCAGAAAAAAGGGAAAGTAAAACAGCTGCTAAAAATTTGGCGCTTCGGCCCCAGCGAGTGGCTTTGTCCAACACAGTTTCGATCATAAAACGGAAATAAACAAACGATTTTGAAGTAACTTTAAAATATTTGTAGCAAGTCTGTTGTATTCGTTTTGTTTATATTGGGTTCGAGGTGGTGAGTGACCGTTAATTTTGTCTATCGTTCTGTCTGGATGAAGTCGCGAATGCCATAAAGATGGTAAAACGACTATAATCGAAACAAAAAAAAGATCTGTCTGGTGGATATTGAGTTATAATTATAATTATGATTATTAACATAGTCTTTTTATAAATTTCTAACTAACTAAGGAGAATTTATACATTCGCTTTGAAAATTTTAAAACGTTTTAAACAAGAATTTTTCAAACCAAAATAATTTGAGTTAAAAATGACATTTGATAAGGATTTGTACATGACTTATAGCACTCCCGAAAAAAAGCATAAGAATCGAGTCAACCTCGTAGTAAAAAAAAATAAGCAAAGACAAGTCAGACTCGTGTTTCAGATTTTTGTACAAAGGAATTTTTGTCACTAACGAAAACAACGGGTCAGTCTGAGGGATAAATCATCCTTCGGGATGAAAATCCCAAAAAAAAAAAAAAACGAGGCAGATTCGGAGTGCAAATATTTTTTCCTTAACAAAAAGTCTGACTCGTGGTAAAAAAAAACTCTGTAATCGAAGAGTTTATTTGAATAAAACAACAAGTCAGTATCGAATTTTTATTGATTTATTTTCACGGTTTTATTGATTTTCAGAATTTGAAATATCAAAGATGGATTTTTAAAATGAAATTACTATGACATACGAGTCAGACTCGTGGCTGTACAGTTAAAAATCTTAAGGCAACAAAATTCACATTTTTCCGAAGTGCTAAGGATTGAAGAGCTGATTTTGACTAATTTGAGGGCGCAAAATCCTTATAGGAAATAAGCTTCGCTCTGTCAGTTTTTGTTTACGGGATAAAGTTTTGAAAATTGATTTATAGATTTATGCATTTCTTGAAAACATGTAAAATATTACAAAGATATTTAAAACAAAGTTTTCGGATAAATAATCTACTTTTCAAAAGACAGCGAGTGATTTTGACTTCTAAGAAAAAAAAGTTAGAAAATTTTTCTTGTTTTGGGAAAATGGAAATTTAGATAAAACTAGCTGACCCGGTAAACTTCGTTTTACCTGCTTATGTAATCGTAATCAATGTTTGATTTCATCTACACGTCCTTAACTTCATCGTGCTCACGAATTGATTCTTATGGAAATCGTAACAAATCAAGTTGAATTTGTATTGGGACCACCTTCCATAAAAAGTGAGATTCTTGAAACTATTGTACAAACCATCTCTGACCCAAAAAACCCTCGGATACCAAATTTCACTTCATTCCGACCGACCATTCATACGTGATGTTGTTACAAAGAAAACGCCTCCATTTATATATATATAAGATTAAGGCCAAAGGATCTATAGTAAGGATGCCAGAAAATTTTCAACACTTATCCGGGCCGGTAAATCTGGACAATTTTATATAAAAAACCTGACGACCAAAAATCCGGGAATAACGGGCATATTCTGAAAAAAAAATCCAGGAATTACTTGATAAAAATCAAACAAAATTGAAAAATATGTTTTTCATCAAAACTCATCGACAGATTTTAAATAGTATTTTAGGTTTCCGAAAAATCTTTCATGATTAATCTGATAAACCACGAGTCAGACTCGTGAATGAAGGTTTTCTCCTAAAGCAGAAGCACCAAACATACTCGTGCGTGATGAATGATTTTTTCTCTTAAAAAGTCACAAGCCATACTCGTGGTGCGGAATGGGTGTCATAAGAATTGTGTGGCTTTAACGAAAATAACGAGTCAGATACGTGCTGCAGATTTTTACTTAAGAAACCCTACGTGTCCGACTAGTGGTGATGAGTTTAGACCATGAGTGGAAACCACGAGTCAGACTCGTCATAGTAAAAAGTACATACTATTAACAGAATTTCAAAATAAGAACCAAGACTGTCAGATTTTGAATCATGAAACATAATTTTAAATTTTCAGAAATAAGATTGAGGATTGAGAATCAAAGTAAAATTTTGAATTAGTTCGAAATCAATTTAAATTGATATTGTTTGAAAATTTACCGCAACTTGGCTATGGCAAGTTCTTTTGGATTTAAAATAAAACTAAGCATAAAAGATGTCGGGTAAAGTCGGGTAAATCTGACGAGATTCCCGGAGACCGATTTTCTTAATTTAGAAAAAAAGTAAACAAAAAAAATTTAATCGCTGTTCACCTAGGCGTAATGAAATTAATCCACCGGAAGTCCCAATTTCGTGCTTGTTTTTGCCCCCGCGCCAAACGAACCGAGACGACCGAGGAGAAAAGGCAAAGCAAAATTGAAACAGATAATTTTAATTTCAAATGTCAACCCATCCCATGGATGATCCGGTTTAACAATTCTCAAAAGTGGCGACACCGAAAGACAGAAAAAAACGAAAGAAAATATCACCTCCGCCTGGAGAAAAAAGAAACGTCGAAGAAGAAAAATAAGTTCGGAGGAAAATAAACAAAAAAGAAGTATCTATTTAGTGGCAGACTTTTCCCATCGACCCTGAGAAGCGAGTCGGCACCTTCTAATAAAAATATTATTTGTTTGTGTTCCATCTTCTGCCGGGGCTCTCTGGCTGGAGGAGTCAATCAAGTGGAACGTGACCCAAATTGGCTCAAGTGCTTAGTGTAGCCGCATCCGGAATGTATTTTTTTTCCTGCTCCTAGTGTCTTCCTAGAATGGTGGACCCTAATTTGCAAAACTAGGGTCTAGCGAAGAATTTTGGTTGTGTGTGGTTTACACCCCCATTATGTAGAAAAAACAGGAGGAAATGCTCCGAAAGAATTTAAAAAATGCGGTCCGTTTTCGCCTCCTGGTGACCATTTTAGGAAGCGACGAAAACAGGAAGAAGGACAAATTTAAGCTAAAACTTGGAGCCCCCAACCATTTGCATTGAGATGCTGCGGAGGAAATACAAATCCATTAACCTTTCCTGGGATCCTTTTTCGGGTGGATTTGTTTGGTGGGGGGAAAACTTTTTTTCGATTGAGGTCGCGTGGATTAGGAAGGTTAGGGTCGGAGTAAACAGACCGCAATCGGGTTCTGGAAATGGAAAATTTTCCAATCGGAAACTGGTTGATTTCATTTGATAGAAATAAAACAGTTTTTTTATGGATGAATTTTTTAAAAGTTTTCGTGTTTGAGAGTGAAACAATTTCAATTCTAACATAAAAAAATAAAATCATTCTTACTTTTGCCTTATTCAATTTGTATAAGATATCGAAGTTTACAACTGTAAGATAACAAGAGAATGAAAGTCACAGTCATAAGACTTTTTGTATCAATTTGCCAAAACAAGCAGAGAAAATAAAACGCTCGTAAATCATTTCCGTTCGAAAAAAGTCGCAATTTGTTGAAATGACAAAAAAAAAGAAATCAAATCCCAAACATTTTTCCTGCTCCATTCGTTACAATCTGCACATTACATACACTGAGAAGCATGTGAACGTAAACGTGAAAAAAAGTCTCAAGAAAAAATCAATCCGCCTCAAGTTCAGTGTCAATAATACACAAACTCCACTGGGGAAGCGTAAACAAACGTAAACAAACAAATAAACAAAACCACGCCGCGCCACGTCCAAATTGAAAGGGAAATTTTCCAATACAATTTTGGAAACCGAAACACAATTATTTCCGTGTGCGGTTGTGTCGCGAATCGAATCAAGAAAATGTGGAAGAGGGGCAAAATTTAAAGGAAGTTTTTTTTTCATCCGCGTGCTCCTTGATTACCTCGAAACCTCACTGATTGGTTTTGCTGCTTTCAAAAGAAAAACCCCGGCTCCGGTGAATGAAACTATTTGGAGCTGCCTGTCATCATTGGTCGTATGAATGTCGAAATGAGATTTCTATCGACCTTTCTCGGAAAATGACAAAGGTATCGGAATGGTTGTTTTTTTTAATATTAGGGTGTGTTAGAAAATGTAATGTCAGCTTCCTTGAAAAAGATTTTATAAAATGACGAAACGTCGGATTGTCAAAATTAGTTGATTGATCATAAACAAGGATGTTTGTCGTTCAGAATGTCATAACCTCCAAAAAAGAAGGTTCATATATTCATCCTACTCCATTGTAAGGAACCTCAGCGTTGGATCAGGTGCGATGAAATAGGTCCTCTAACCATGTGTATTGGCGACATTGACAGGGACATAAAACGACAAATCAAACCCTAATAAAGTAGGAATTCACCATCAAAAGGAGCCCATCACCATTGGAAAAAAAATCCGGTGCCGGACGAGGAAAAACAATTTCCATCGAAAGCTTAGCTTAGAAGAAGATTGTTTGTGTCACCACCGGACATAAACATTTGTACCGTTCTGACAGTTGTTGTTGGTGTTGTTGCGCAGAGGAGGAAAAATAAAACCCGAACTCTGACTGTCGTCTATCGGATTCTTTTACAATGGCTGTGTTTTTTTTTCGTTGATAGAGAGCATTGGGTGGGGTTTTTTCTCCATTCATGGACACACGATACGCAACACAGCTGAATAAAACGCTGCTGTTGCCCGATGAATTCAGAATCGGATCACGGACAAATGGATGAATATTTTATGAATAGCCAACGTTTTGCCGAAACAGTTGGAATACCATCCACTTTTGTAAACTTTTCTATTATTTTTCAGAAAACAACAGCAGGGTTATCACTAGTAAAATGACATGACGAAAAATATAAATTTCTATGTTCGAAAACATTTCAATATTGTTTAGATAGTTTAACATAATGATAAACTGACAAAACTTAAAACGTTGAAAAAATTGAAAACAATTGCAAAAGATGAAATTTTTCTCAAAATTGCAAAAAATGTCTAAATTGCCAAAATCGCCAAAATTGTAAAAACTGTCAAAATTGTCAAAATTGTCAAATTTTTCAAATATGTCAAAATTGTCAAAATTGTCAAAATTGTCAAAATTGTCAAAATTGTCAAAATTGTCAAAATTGTCAAAATTGTCAAAATTGTCAAAATTGTCAAAATTGTCAAAATTGTCAAAATTGTCAAAATTGTCAAAATTGTCAAAATTGTCAAAATTGTCAAAATTGTCAAAATTGTCAAAATTGTCAAAATTGTCAAAATTGTCCAAATTGTCAAAATTGTCAAAATTGTCAAAATTGTCAAAATTGTCAAAATTGTGAAAATTGTCAAAATTGTCAAAATTGTCAAAATTGTCAAAATTGTCAAAATTGTCAAAATTGTCAAAATTGTCAAAATTGACAAAATTGTCAAAATTGTCAAAATTGAGAAAATCAACGACATTGGCAAAATTAACAAAAATGACAAAATTAACAAAATTGACAGTATTGACAGAATTGACCAAATTGTCAAAATTGTCAAAATTGACAAAATTTTCCAAAATTGACAAAATTGACAAAATCGACAAAATTGACAAAATTGACAAAATTGACAAAATTGACAAAATTGACTAAATTGACAAAATTGACAAAATTGACAAAATTGACAAAATTGTCAAAATTGTCAAAATTGTCAAAATTGTCAAAATTGTCAAAATTGTCAAAATTGTCAAAATTGACAAAATTGACAAAATTGACAAAATTGACAAAATTGACAAAATTGACAAAATTGACAAAATTGACAAAATTGACAAAATTGATAAAATTGACAAAATTGACAAAATTGACAAAATTGATAAAATTGACAAAATTGACAAAATTGTCAAAATTATCAAAATTGTTAAAATTGACAAAATTGACAAAATTGACAAAATTGACAAAATTGACAAAATTGACAAATATGTGAAAATTGTCGAATGGTCAAATTTTCAAACTTCAAGATTGTCAATTGTGTTCATTTTGTTAAAATTTTAAAAAATTGTCAAAGCAGTATAATATTGTCGAGACTCTCAAATTTTCAAATTTTACATTTGTTTCATTTGCTTATTTTGACAGTTGAGCAGTTTTTACAGTTTATGTTATTTTTACAATTTTGACAATTTCAATAAATTTGTCAATTTTTACAATTTTGATAAACTGTCAAAATTGTGAAGTTATCAAAAATGTGAAAATCGTCAGAATTGAGATAGAGTTGAGAGAATTCAATCAGAGTTGAAAAATATTAAGTTAAATAAAACTTAGGTGAAAAATGGATAGTAAAAAAAATTAGTCAAATTCAGATACAAATTAAAATTCAAATCGAGTCAAAATCGACATTTTTTTTATTGGCAAAATTGACAAAATCGATAAAATAAACAAAATTGACAAAAAAGACAAACTGATATAAATGAAAAAATAAAAAAAAAATAAAAAAATTGACAAAATTGACAAAAATGACCAAATTGACAAAATTGACAAACCGACAAAATTGACAAAATTGACAAAATTGACAAAATTGACAAAATTGACAAAATTGACAAAATTGACAAAATTGACAAAATTGACCAAATTGACAGAATTAACAAAATTGACAAAATTTTCAAAATCGACAAGGTTGACAAAATTTTTAAAATAGCCGAAATTGTAAAAACTGTCGGAATTGTTTGTGGATTGTGGATTAAAATGTGTTGAATTTGTTTCAATTGTAAAAAATAGTCAAAACAGTAGTTGTAACATTAGTTCAAATTGTAGAAAATTGGCAAAATAATTTTTAAAAAAAGTCAAAATTTTCAAATTTTCAGTTGAAAATTTTGACATTCGTTCAATTTGCTTATTTTGACAATTAAGCGATTTCGACAATGCATGTTGCTTTCACAATTTTGAAAATTTCGAGAAATTCGTCAATTTTTAAATTTTCGATGATTTCAGAAAAAATATAAAGATTTTTAAAATTGAAAAAAAACTGTCTGATTTTGGTAAGTTATCAAAATTGTGAAAATTGTCAATATAGAGACAGAGATAAGTGGATTCAATCAGAATTGAAAGAACATTAAGGGGAAAAACTGGGTTTAAAAATGGATCACATAAAAATTGAGTCAATTTTGGATACAATATACATTTTAAATTTAGTAAAAATTGAAAAAATTGTTTGAATTGAGGTGCAATTGATTCAAAATGTATTTAAAGATGAGTCTTAGTTGAGTAGATATTAAAATGAGTCAAAACTAAATTAAACTCATGTTGAAATTAAGTCAAGAATTTTTCATTTAACAAAATTTAGTCACAATTGAAAAAACAAAAATAAATATAAATAAGTATCGCAGATCATAGCGGATGTGAAAATTGAGTTAAACTTGAATGTGAAGTTAAGTTAAACTGAATTTGAAATGATTAAAAAAAATAACTTAAAAACACATTAAAATTGTGCCAGCTAACTTGAAATTGGAGCCAAATTTGATTGGATCAAAATATAGTTCACCGGGATTTATGTCAGTAGTTGAATTAAACTAAGCCCAAATTGAGTCAGCCCAAAACAAAAAAAAATGAATTATGTTTCCTTAACTTCATCTAAATTAATTGAATTTGGTCGAAATTTAATCGAACGAAAATGTAGTCAAAACTGAAAAAATAGTTGACATTGTATTGAACTTAATAAAATTTGAGGGAAAACATCATAAATCATGAGCTCATGTATACATTTAGTAAAAACAAAGAAAGGCAGTCTAAAATTAGTATAAATGGGATTAAAATTTTGTAAAAATTGATTTTAAGTTTAATCAAAACTGTGTTGAAATTATTCAAAAGTGAGTTGAAATAATTGTGAATTGTGCTAGAATTATAGTGAAAAGTAAAGTATTAAATAAACTTAGACCAAAATTTGGTTTATTTTGATGGATTAAACATTGACTCAATTAAGTCTTGAAAGATTGAGGCAGGGTTGACCAAAATGCACAAATTGACCAAAAATAAATATAGTCCAAATTTATTCTAAATTGATTGTTAAAGTTCTTTCGAAAAAAAAAGAGTTTAAATAAAATCAAAATTAAATTATCGTCTCGAAATTGAGTTATAAACGAGATAAAATCGAGCCTAAATTCAGGCAAAATTTTCTGAACTGATTAAACTGAATGAAAATTGATTTAATGCCAAAAAATGAGTTGGAATTTGGTAGATAAAGAGTCAAATTGAACTTAAAGTTTCAAATTTATAAACTTGGTCATTTCCAAATTGTGTGAGAATGAGTTCAAACTTAAACTAAAATTTAGCCAATTAAAGACAAAATTGAGCCTTGATAGCATTAAAATTATGCAAAAATTAGAATGAATTATGTTAAAGTGTTTAGAAACAATAATAAACTGAGTCTACACCATGACAATTTAGTGTTAATTGAGCCTAAAAACCAAGCAGATGAAATAAGCAGATGAAAGCTTCAGAAAATTAGAGAGTCAATTGAGACAAATAAAAAATTGTTTTAATTTTGAACAAAAATTTTTAGTATTCAATTTGAAGTTCTGCTTTTAGCCAAGATTTTTCTGTTTTATTTTCGTATTCGAACACAAGTTCAGCTTTTGTTCAACTTAGTTAATTATACTCTGATGCATTCACCGTTTTGTTTGGTATTTCCTAAGGCATTTCATTTGTTAAGCCATTTTACGGTAATTATTAAATATTTCCATATTCTGACTTCGAAAAAAAAGTAAAACACCCAAAGAATACAGACAAATCAAATTCTTTTATCAATGGACGTTCCAAAGCACCCGGTCACAGGAAGAAGTTCTGTTGATAGATATATTTGTGAATGACAGTGTGGTGGTACCCACAATGATAGAAGCAACAGCAACAACAAAAACGCACCTTGTTCGCCCCCATCATTGGTCGAATTCGTAAAAGGTAGATGACAGTAACAGTGACAACAACAAAAAGAAAGTAGAAAAAATATCATTATGGCATAATCGAAAGCTGTTTCCTTTCCGAGTTGTTTTTTTTTCTTTCGCTTTTTCGTGGGAAGGATTCTTCTTTTGAAGATTGTGTGGAGCTCCTAAATAAGGGAAACGAAGACGTTCTCCTTTCATTTTTGTCGTCTTGCTTTGTATGGGTGCGTTGGTTTGTTTCCCGAAAAAAAGTAAGAAGAAAAAACAAAAAAAAACGGATACGGGAAACGAGCTTTCAAAGAAATTTGTCCATTGAAATACAATCTTTAAACTTTAAAAGGGCCTTTGTTGAACCTTAAACCGTAGCAAAGCTTTGCGAAAAAAGGTGTTTTGTTGATCAAATTTTTGTTGACATTGAAAACGGCTTGATTACAATAAATTTTTCTTTACTTTGATCCCGAAAACTTATTTTATCATCGCCAAATTTACATTTGAACCTGCATGTCATTTCAAAGTTAATTAATTATAATGAAAAACATAAATCTTTGAACTTCCCCGGAAAAACAGAACTTTCCTTTTGACTAGATTTAAAAGTTTAGACCACCTTCTATTTATGTTTGCCGCCAAGTGATTATAACCCTTTTCCCAGCTGAAAAGGGTAAATCCTCCTACCGCGTTAATGCTGTAACAATAACGGTTCCCAAAAAAAAGGTTGCCCAAATCAAACAAAAGTCACGAAATGTGATGGCCGCGCGGCGCGTAATAAAACAATCCACTCGCCGGAAAGCCACTCTCGGAAAATGGTTAACCTTTCCTATTCCACCTGCTCGCTTTCTGGAGATCCGCTCGCTTATGACCTTCGAAAAGGAAAGGTTCCAAACCACGTGCCCGAAATGTTTTGGGAAAACTTTTGAAGTCGTTACGGGGTGGAAAGTACCGGAACGCAAAAAAACGTTCCAAAATTGACCGTTAACTGTGGCGGGATTGATTTTTTCCTGCAACTTGTGCTCCCGGATATTTGGTTTGTTCTCGAATATTACCCAAATAAGTAGGTACGCCACTTTAATATATGAAAACCTTCTCGGTGGGCCAAAGCGTTATTACCGCAGGGCGTAGTTTTTGCTTTGGCACATTATCGGAACGTGCTTCGGTCGATACGCAACATTAAACACAATAAAATCAAATGCGAAACGACACGGGTATTTGAGTCGCCCTGGGAATGGTGGCTTCCTATTTGGAGATTTTGTTCTACAATGTAGCAACCATAAATCTGAATTTTCTAAAATTTGTGCTTTGGACACGTTTCTGTGTTTACATATTTACAATTTTATTATGAAGAGTTTTTGAAATCGAAAGAACGCAAATTGAAAACGAAATTCTATAAATATTTATGAAAACAAAGATATTTTCCAACATTTTGAGCTATAAATAAGTGTAAGCATTCCCTTCTTAGCTAGAGGATTCAATTTCGAGTACTAAAGTGCTCTTCGAACGCAGATCCATCGAAATGGATGGATGAGTAAACGCAAACAACTTTATTTTATATTTAACACGTTCGTCGCCACGTCACCCATATTCGGCAGACGGGTGTATTTCCTGGGGGGCCCCGTCACATCAAAAAGCAGGTGACGCTCTCTTACTTGAGTTTACCGCTCAGCTTCGCCACACGTTTCAAATATGGGAGTTCTCCCTCTTTGCGTTCTCTCTCTGAAAATTTCTTTGGGCCCGGCTAGCAAAACTACCAAAATGAGCGTGGCGACGAACGTGTTAAGGTTGATGTTCCACAGGGTAGGAACATAAGACCCACACTCTTTAAACTGTATATCAGCAATTTCAACATTCCTCGCATAAAAAAAACAGATTTTTTTTCTATACTGTAATGATGAAGTAAAAAAAATAACAAGCACTTTCAGTGTTTGCAAAAGAGTTATCATCAGTCATTAATTAAATTGGTAAAATGAGACTCGTTTAGGAGTTTATTGAATGTGAAAAATCAAAACTTTTAACGGACACACTTAAATCAGGTGTCCTTAGGGTTAAATTATGTACAGATCATAGATTTAGGCAAAAAACGAAATATAAAGATAAAGAATTTTATTTCCATGTATCCTAGCAATATTACTATATATTGTGTAGCATTGCAAAAATTAATAAAATTCAAAAGTAAAATTAATTTTATAGTTATGATGTTTACATATGTTTAGGCGTGTAGATTATGCTTTTATGTAAATTTTTTTATTTTTATAAAGTAGATATAATTGTTATGAGTAATTCTAAACATTTATTAAGTTTTCTCCATTATGATTAAATCAGTTCTCATTCAAATAAGAAACTGTTTCAAAATTCTGTTCTTGTTAGGGAATTTTCTGAAAATTCAACTAAAACTCTATCTGAATCTGACTTCTTACATGAAAGCTGGAATATTTACATGACAGCGTAGAGGGGAAAATAGTCCTGTCGAATTTTGAATAAATAGTTTATAAATTTCGTCTGTTGGTCCAAAAAAACTAACATGTGCTAAATTTTTGCTCAATTGAACGGTCTAAGAGCCCACCCTTGGGGTGTGATTTTATAACTTTTCAAAAATGGATCAATAAAAAAAAACTTTAATATCTAGTGAAAAAAACGTTCATTTTTAAAGAGTGAGGAGAGAGGGGAGGGTTGCACAAACTATTCCCCCGTTTCTCCAATTTTATTTCATTTAACTTTAAAGATATATTTTAGAAAAAATATAAAAATTAGAGAAAAAATCTAACTTTTTAAACCTATTTCACAATGGGGAAAGGGAACCGCGAAGAAATTCAATATCTTCCCTCCTACACAAAACAGATCTATGAAAAATTACTTGCTTTTAGTGAAAATGTCCGAAGAATCAATTCGACGTAGTTTCAGACACCTCACAAGCATTTGAACGGAGTTATAGTGCCTTTTTAACCCCTAATTCTCCATTATTTTGTTAACAATCCAGAAAAAAACTAATTTAGACTTTAAACTTTCGAACAAAAATAGACCTATCTTATGTGATTTTTCTGAGAAATCCAATGGAGGCTGTTTGAGCCACCGCACGCTTTGGAAAAAGGAGTTATGGGTGTTTTTACCCTCATTCCCCAACATTTTCCAATTATTTTAGAAAAAGCGTGTTCTGACTTGAAAATTTTCAACATAATAAGACCTACATATCTTAAAGTGATTTTTTTTTCGAGTAATTCAACGAAGCCTATTTGAGCCGCTGCAAGGATTGGAAACTGGTTCTGGCTGTTTTACCCTAAATTTTCTGAATTAATTGGAAAATGATGGAACATTGAGGGTTAAGCAGCCATAACTCACTTTTCCAATGCGTGCGGTGGCTCAAATAGGCTTCATTTGAATTTTTTGAAAAAAATCACACTAGATACGCCCCATTTTGTTCAAAATTTTCAAGTCCGAACATGCTTTTTTCTGAAATAATTGGAAAATGTAGGGAAATTGAGGATAAAAACAGCCATAGCTCCATTTTCTTAAGCGCGCGGTGACTTAAACAGCCTCCATTAGATTTTTCGAAAAAAAAAATCACATATGATAAGTCTCATTTGGTTCGAAATTCTTAAGTCCGTACATGCTATTTCTTTGAAATAATTGAAAAATGTAGGGAAATTGAAGGTAAAAACAGCCATAGCTCCTTTTCCCGAAGCGTGCGGTGGCTCGAATAGCCTGCATTGGATTTCCAAAAAAAAAAAAAAAACATAATATAGGTCTATTTTTGTCAAAAGTTTCAGGTCTAAATTAGTTTTTTTTCTGGATTGTTTGCAAAATATTTGGGGAAATAGGGGTTAAAAAGGCACAATAATTTCGTTCGAAAGCTCGTGCGGCTTCTGAAACTACGTCCAATCGATTCGCCGATTTTCTGGACATTTTCACTAAAGGAAAGTATTTTTTCATAGATTGGTTTTTATGTAGAAGGGAAGATATTGAATTCCTTCACGGTTTATATGCTTTTCCCCATTGAGCATTTTCTATCTAAACTTGTTTCGATACCTTTACAACTTCAATCTGTGAATTTTCAACTTCCCATGCTAGAAAATTTTGATAAATAGATGAATTTCGTATTTTGTATACCAGGGAGGTTATAATATCGACTAATGAGCTCACGTTATAAAGTCATTTCATAAATGAAAATAATACACTTTTTGGTGAATAGCAGAAAATTAATAAAAAATCAATTATCTATTTTTCATGAGCATCATCATATTAGCGGAAGGTTAACAACATTTGAAAAGCAATTTTTAACATATGTTTTTGATAATAGTTACTATGAGTTTATAATTGATTTTAAAACTCTGATAACACTTAACACGACTTTCATTGATTTGCTATCGAATTTCAAGAGCTCATCCCAGATTTTTAACTTTAATTCAACTGGAACGAATTATAGTTGAAATTTTAACTCTTCGTTGCAAATAGTAACAAATTTACATGAAGGAAAGTGTGAATAAAGTGGATTTTTTTTTATTCCTGCAAGAGCACATTATTCCCTGTTTTAGAAACGATTTTTAAGACATAATTAAAAAATCATGAAATTAAGGATTAATTTTTGATAGCACAAAGCAATGAATGTGAAAATTTTAAAGAGCCGATTTTGATGGATTTGGACGTCTAAATCCAACTATGCAATTGAATTTATACATCATATTTCGTTTCTGAGATCCAATGCCAATATTTGAAAACGGGTAAAAAATTAATTTAATTTAATTGTGCAATTTTTTGAGATAAAAAAAATAGGAAATGTTACAAAGATATTGAAAATGTTGGTTTGAATCAATGGTGAATTTTCTCGATGATTGCAAGTAATTTTGACTCCCGAGGAAATGTTACATGTATAAACTTACTTTTGGATTTTTAATGCTAAGAAGTCCCAGAAAATTTATTAAATTTCAAAGAAATTCCAAATCAAAATAACGTTTGCAGGCTTCAACAAATTGCTAAAGAAATTGAAATCTTTATTAATTTATTTTTTTTTTCAAATATAAAACTTAATTATAACTTTTAATATAAAAATTATAAAAAAACTTAATTAAGTTATTAAAAATTCGGATTTTGCGTCCAGAAATGAAAGTTTTTAAGCAAGTTTGATTAAAATTACCATACACGGTTTTCTAGAATATAACTGGAAAAAAATGTTATTGCCGTTCTAAGTTTTACAAGTAAGTTTAAAATTTATTACTTGAAAAATGAAAATCAAAAATTGATTTTAATGATTTCTAGAAACCAACCCTGCCACTAGACGAGGTTAACTGAGATCAGCATAAAATGGCATCAGCATAGTCCTTGTGTTTTGCGATCTAAAACAGCTATTGATAGTTAGTTGTAAGACTTACCATCATTTCGGATTATTTTTAAAAAGAATATTGCAACCCCACGTAAAGGCGTTCTTCAAAGATTGTTTGCTCTTAAAAATCGGTAAAATTTTAACTTTGATGCCAAAAACTTAAAAATATATAAGACGTCAAGATCTGGTGTATTTTCGAAAATAAATGGCAGAAAATCTACCCTTTTTTAATGAACACAAACATATACAGGTTACAGGTGCAGGGTACTTGATGTTTCCTCGAAGAGATTCCTTTTACTGAACTCTCAGCGTACATCTTTCGAGGATTTGATGGCTAGCATCTTACAAATGCTAAAACCACTAATCCACAGAAAGTTTAACTATGTATGCCGTGACCGGGATTCGATCTCATGACCTAGAAATTTTTCGATTTTTGGTCTATGATAGCGCTCAACTTGCGAAAAAAAAATTAAGACATGTAACGTGACAAATCGAAACAATTGTCTCCATCGATCCTGCAAGATCGGCTACTTTCTCTAAAATCATCAGCTCGAAAAAAGAATGGGAAAATGACACAGATACTTTTTTCACATAATCAAGTTGAGTCGATAAACAGGTATCTATGAACTGCAAATTTCTAAAATGTTTCAGGCAGAAAGCTGTCTGTAAGCTTTAACTACCAATACCTTCTTTAGACTTGAATGGTCTTTGATGTTCAATTTTGGCACCTAATATCTCTTCTGGAATATCATTAAATAAGGCTAAATTTTGTTTAAAAAAATATTCATATTCTCTTCTATGGTAACATTTTGCTTTTTTCATCCAATCGTAACAAACAAGATATAGTCTAGAACCATCTCGACTCAAACCGATTTTTTTCTGGCATCAAACGGCAATAAGTAGACAAAAATGATGATGATGTTGATTGCACAGCATTGTGTAGAACCTTGGCATGTACGTACATGCATTCGTAAATCATGCCGATCTGGGGCCCCCTGTCCCTGATCTTGGCAAGATGGTGGCGCCAATTTAAATGGCCAAAAAGACGACGACGACAACGACGGCACGGCAAGTTCACGGACAGAATTATTGCGATTTTTTGCATCTTTTTCTGTTTGGGTATGTATCCAAAAGACTCTCCATGCAGTTGAATTCTCAAATATAATACCCGGATAGCTAGTTCGAAGAACTTGGACGGTTTACGCCCGGCTTGAAGCCGGTGATTAATGCGTCTAATAAATTTCAATTTTATCAAATTTTGGCTGAAATTTGCAAATTGTGTTCGCGCTCGGAAGCGTGCACTCCGGGTGAGAGAGAGAGAGAGTCTCGAGTAGATTGACATTCTTTTCGAAGAATTTTACCCGATTCTGACCGCACCCGCCCTGCCCTCGGATGAGTGCAAATGTCGATGAACGACTCTCGACTTTTGAGAGGAAAATGGAGGAAATCGTCACGCGCCGCACGCCGAAGGAAAAGTGCTGTGAAATGTGGTGAGCCAAGCCATCAATCACCATTTTCGCACTGCTTGAGTGAAATCTTGATGGTCCTGCTTGGAGCACTTGCCAGGAACCCCATACGGCGATGAGAGGTGAACAAGAGTGAGTGAGTAAGTATCGGTGAGTGGGTGGGTGGGTAGAGTATTCGCATGAATACGACGACGACGACGACGCCGGGGTTTTGTTATGAGGTCCCCGTCGTGTTCACTTAACGCCTGCCTGAATTTACAAATTCGCAAGCGTTCATCGACGAATGAGGGAGAACTGTATGAGCTCATCAAGACGAGTGAGGTTCGGCTTAGGGGGTGAGAAACACCCTCTCATCCACTCTTAGTAGTAGAAAGACACTAGGGGTTCGATCAACCTCCTAGTCTAGCTAGGGGGCGTTGTTCCTGCCCAACGAAAGTAAAAGTCAGTTTATATCGTCGTCGGGTGAGGGAAAACGATAAATGTTTTGCTTTTCCATTTCACGCTGTGCGTCGATACTTGCGTGTTTCGAATTCTTCGATCGATGCAAATAACAGCAACTCGACAGCAGCACGGTGCGAATCCACAGGTGGCAACAGATGGAACCTCAGCAGAGGGGATGACAGCTTAACGGAAAATTTAGGATTTATGAACATTTCTACGGAATCGGTTACATAAAACATATGAAATCGTAAGCTATAGATTGAGAAGTACAGATGGCAAAGTATAATGACTCATAGAACTTTTATTATATTTTTTTCAGATCGAAAGATTATCATTGAAAATGTGTCTATCAAAAAAAGTTTAATTTTTAGAGAAGCCTCAAAAGTGGAATTTTTAACTGGAAACCATGACAATATACTTAAATTTAGTGAAATCCGGAAAATCGATAAGATATAGTTTCAGATGCCGTACGAGCTTACGAACGGAGACCCCTATTTTTTGTAAACAATCCAGGAAAAAATTGATTTGGAACAGAAAATTTAGAAAAACTGGATCTTTCTTATGTGATTTTTTTTCCGAGGAATCACTGAAGGTTGTTTGATTTACCATACGCTTTAGCAAATGGAGTAATGGCAGATTTTACCCTCGATTCCCCTATATTTTTCGATTTATTATGATAAAAGAAAGTTCGGACTCGAAAACTTTGAACCCAATGAGACCTATCTTGTGTGATTTTTATCCCGAGAAATCAAATGAAGGCTATTAAGGCCACCTAACGTATCGGAAACTGAAGTAATGGCTGTTTAAACCACAATTTTACAACACTTTTGATATAGTTCAGAAAAAGCTTTTTTTAACTGGAAAATTTTGAAGCAAATGAGACCTATTCAGTGTGGTTTTCTCAAAGGAAACGAATGAAGACTATTCATGATACCGCACGCATCGGAAGATGGATTATGGCTGATTTACCCTCAATTCTCTTACAGTTTTCAAACATTTCAGAAAAATGCACGTTCAGACTTGAAAATTTATAATCAGATGAGACTTATCTTGTGTGGTTTCTGGTTTTCTAGTGGTTTTCTTAAAGAATCGAATGAAGACTGTTTGAGTCACTGCGCGCTTCGAAAAATGAAGTTATTGCTTAACAATTTGAAAAATGTAGGGCAATTGAGGGTAAAAACAGCCATAACTCCATTTTACGATGCGTGCGGTGGCTCAAATAGCCTTTATTCGATTTCTCAGAAAAAAATCTCACCAGATCAGTCTCATTTGGTTCAAAATTTCTAATTCCTAATATGCTTTTTCTGATGAAAAATATTGGGGAATGGAGGGAAAAACAGCCACAACTTCGTATTCCCATGTGTCGGTGGCTCGAATAACCTTAATTTGATTTCTCGGAAAAAAACACACAAGATAAGTCTCATTTGGGTCAAAATTTTATTGTTCTCATAATTAATTGAAAAATAAAGAAGAATCGATGGTAAAATCAGCCATAATTTTCAAATCCGAACATACTTTTTCTGAACTATATTAAATATGTAGGGGAATTGAAGGTAAAAACAGCAATAATTCCATTTAACAATGCGTGCGGTGGCTCAAACAGTCTTCATTCGATTTCTCGGAAATAACACACAAGTTAGGTTTCATTTGGTTCAAAATTTTCGATTCCAAACTTACATTTTTCATAATTAACAGAAAATGTAGTGGAATTGAGGGTAAAACAGCCATTACTTCATTTTTCAAAGCGTGGGGTGGCTCAAAAAACCTTCATTCGATTTTTCAGAAAAATCACATAAGATAGGTTTATTTTTGTTCAAAATATTTCACTGAATGAATCAGTGTTTTTCAGGATTGTTTACAAAATATAGGAGAATTATGAGTTAAAAAGGGACTATATCTCAGGCTCGTGCGGCGTCTGAAACTATATCTTACAGATTTTCCGGACATTTTCACTAAAGGAAATTATATTTTCATGGTTTTCATTCGTGTAGGAAGGAAGATATTGAATTTCTCCGCGGTTGATAATTTTTTTCGCCAACTATGTAACTAGTTAACACAATCAGTCTCAAAATGCTTCCTTGAGGAACATCCGAATTTCACCGTCTTAATCGATATTTAGTATCTTGATTAATTCGTCTATTTTTTCGAATTATTTGAAACCGCCAAAGAACAGAACTGTTTATTTTTGTCGTATCTGAGCAATCGATGAGGACGAATAACAGAAAAGATCACAAGACCGGAAAATAATTCGAGAACATGTCGAATCATTTAAAAAGTCGTTCGGCCGGATTGACCGAGATGATCTTCGAGCCGGAAAGCCAACGAAAAGGTTTTTCGATCAGTTCCGAAGAAGTGTCTTTGAAGGAGCAGCATCGAAAAGTATTACTAAAAAAGATTTCTCAGAGTTTTCTCACAGGGTATCTCCAGCACTGTTTTCGGCGGGGTATCGTCGAAAAAATTGCGCCAGAGGAATCATTATTAAAAAAGTATTAACAAAAAGTGTCATTAAATAAATGTGGCGTGTCATCGAAAAATTTCTGTCAGAAATGTAGTGCTAAAACTGTGTAATTATTGCAGATTTGGTCTAAGAATTGTCATTCAATAGGTGAAGCTTGAAAAGTTCCGTCCAAGAATTTTCAATAAAGAAGCAGTTTCCAAAAAATATCGTTTAAGGAAAGATTTCAAGGGTAAATAAGGTCATTAGAGAAAACTGTATCGAAGTGAGACAAATGAACATCTAAAGACTGTCGTTGAAGGCCTACAGTTGAAGGCATGTCGTCATAGACCTATCGTCGAAGGCCTTTCGTCGAATGCCTATCGTCGAAAGCCTAACGTTGGAAACTGATCTTCGAAGGCCTGTAGTCGAAGGCTTGTCGTAGAAGACCTGTTGTCGAAAGCCTGTCATCCAAGGCCTATCGTCGAAGGCATATCGTCGAAAGCCTGTTGTTGAAGAGTTTTCGTAAAAGGCACGTTATCCCTATCGTCAAAGACCTATCATTAAAGATCTACAGTCGAAGGCCTTCCGTCGAATGACTATCGTCCAAGGCGTAACGTCGGATACCTATTATTGAAGGCATGTCGTCGAAAACTGATCGTCGAAAGCTTATCGTTGAAGACTGTCTGTCTGACTGACTGTCTGTCTGACTGACTGTCGTTGAAGGCCTATCATTCAAGGCCTATCGTTGAAAGCCTGCTGTTGAGGAGCTGTCGTGAAAGGCCTGTCGTCGGAGACCTAACGTCTAAGGCCTATCTTCGAAGGGATATAGCAATCGGCATGTAATCGAAAACTGGTCGAAGGTCTGTCGTCCAATACCTATCGTCGAAAGATTGTAATGGAAACTTTTTGTTGAAAACCTGTCCTCAAAGGCTTACTGTCCAAGGCCTATGATCGAAGGCATATCGTCGTAGGCCTGTCGTCAAAAGCCGACCGTCGAAGGACTGTCGTCAAGGACTGTAATCGAAGAACTATCGTCGAAGGCCTGTCGTTGAAGGATTATCGTCGAAGAATTGTCATCGAAAAAGTATCGTCGAAGGATTCTCATCGAAAAAGTGTCGTTTGAGGACTGTCACCAAAGGACTGTTGCCGAAGGACAATCATCGTGAAAATGTAGTCTAAGAACTGTCGTCGATGGGTTTTTGACCGTCTTCGACGGAAAGTCGGCAAAGTTTTTACTAGAAGAGTAAATTTAAACTTTTTGAGGAGCAGTTTTGGTGAAGGGGTGTCGTAAAAAATGTGCTTTCGAAGAAATGTCTTCAAACGAGTAGGTACCATTCTAAAAGTTTCATTGTCGTAGAAGGCCTATCATCGAAGGCCTATCGTCGAAGGGATATCGAAAAATTTTAGATGAAGGCATGGTATCGAAAACTGGTCGAAGGCCTGTCTACGAAGACTTATTGTCGAAAGCCTGTAATGGAGGACTTTTCGTTGAAGATCTGTCGTCGAAGGCCTATTGTCCAAGGCCTATCATCGAAGGCATATTAGCATGTCATCAAAAGTCAACCGTCGAAGGTCTGTCTTCTAAGGACTGTTCTTTAAGAACTATCGTCGAAGGTTGTGGATCAAGGATTATTGTCGAAAAAGTGTCGTCGAAGGATTATCATCGAAAAAGTGTCGTTGAAAGGCTGTCGCTAAAGAACTGTTGCCAAAGGACAATCATCATGAAAATGTAATCTAAGAACTGTTGTCGATGGGTTTTTGGCTATCTTCGACGGAAAGTCTGCATAGTGTTTTACTAGAAAGTAAAGATGAACTTTTTGAACAGCAGTATTGGTGAAGGGGTGTTTTAGAAAATGTGCTATCGAAGAAATGTGGTCGATGAAATGTCTTCAAACGGTACCACTTTTAAAGTTTCGTTGTCGTTCAAGGCCTTCTCTTCGAAGGCCTTTCGTCGAAGGCCTAACTTCGGAAGTCCTATCATTGAAGGCATAATGCAAAATTTTAGATTGAGATGAATGCATGTTGTCGAAGGCCTGTCGTCGAAAGCTTTTCGTTGAAGACCTTTCATCCACGGCCGATCGTCGAAGGCTTATCGTGAAAGGCCTAACGTCTAAGGCCTATCGTCTAAGGCCTTTCGTCGAAGGGCTATCGCAAAATTTAAGATTGAGATAAAAGCATGTCATCGAAATGTGGTAAAAGGCCTGTCGTCAAAGACCTATCGTCAAAGACCTATCGTCGAAGGCCTGTAATGGAAGACTTTTTTTGAAGACCTGTCGTCGAAAGCCTATTTTCCAAGGCAAATCATCGAAGGCATATTGTCGAAGGCATGTCGTCAAAACCGACCGTCGAAAGTCTGTCTTCTAAGGGCTGTTTCTCGAAAACCTATTGTCGAAGGTTGTCGTTGGAGGATCGCCTAAAAAGTGTCGTCGAAGGATTATCGTCGAAAAAGTGTCCTTGAAGGACTGTCACTAAGGAACTGATGTCAAAGGACAATCATCGTGAAAATGTAGTCTATGAACTGTTGTCGATGGGTTTTTGACTGTCTTCAACGGGAAGTCTGCAAAGAGCATTATTAGAAAAGTAAAGTTGAACTTTTTGAGCAGCAGTATTTGTGAAGAGGTGTCTTAGAAAATGTGTGATCGAAGAAATGTGTTCGAT
>NW_026598497.1:0-25000 GCF_029784155.1 Uranotaenia lowii | reverse complement strand
CCAGTTTGACATGCCTGGTTTAAGCCCTCTAATACTTAGCCAAAGTTGTCTGTAGACGTTAAATTTTCAATTTTGCTCCAAAATAGTTATACACCAACCGGGTAATATACCCTACTATCAGCCAAACACTAACTTCCAGCTGATGCCCCGGCACAAAACTTTTCCCCCTCGTTGGCATCCTGCCCAAAAAATATCAAACCAACTCGCCGTCGGCGTCGTCGACATCTTAGGCTAATCTCTAGTCTAGTTTTGGCTGGGAACGCGCGGTAAGAACGTGAAAAAGATTATTGCTGCACCGCAACAACGCAGCAGCACGATTTTCGGGGAAAGGGGATGCATTTTTGCAGCTCATAAATCCTTTCCGGCGGTCGGTGCCGGTGCTTTTTCCTTCCAAGAAGGGAAAATGTAACAAAAGTTGCTCGGTTGGGAAATCTTTTTGTGGCCCTGACCGCAACCTTGTAGCAGAGGTTCATGCAAACCAAAAAAAAAAAAAAAATGTGAGAAAATTTGAGCAGTTTTGTTGGAAAGCATTGAAGGAAAGGAAATTGGAACTGTTTGTTCGCTTTTCGAATGGAGATACTCCTACTATTTTAAACAAAATTGCTTAAAATTTAAGTTGATTTTTTCATGTAGTCCGGTGAAATTTCTTGACTCTTCGAATAATATTTAGGTATTGTAACTTTTTTCTTATGGAAAATATCACAAAAACCCTTTTATAGTTGGATTGAAAATAAGGGGACTTAGACGATTGGCGTAAGGGACACCCAAGCAAACATTGAAGTCTGCTAGAAACGATAAAGCTCTTTGATATTAAATTTGGCAAAACAGTAAATTAACTTTATAACAGTTGCTAAGTGAGGGTTTAAGTTGAGGTACAGTAGTTTAAAATTAGTTTTAATTTGCTAAGACTGACTTGATCGCCTTAAGGAACTTCTGCAGTAATATTAAATTTCAGACGAAAATGACATCTGTAAAGCAGCATGATCTTCGACATAAGGAAAATGTACTTATCGTAAAAGATGTCCAGACTGTACTTTCGGAAACAAAAAAAAATCCAAGAAATATCCTTCAAAACGAATCAACTGACCACCGCCTGGAGAGAATGAGCTCGAAAGTTATCTATCCAGCAATAAAGCAACAATCCAGTCCGGCAACGAACGAAACCATTTAAAGTGCTAAGCTCGGTAAGCAATTTTGGGGAAAAAAACTCCATAAAGCACCCGGAACTTGCAGATAAAACTTCCCACTGGATGGAGCACCAAACCTTTTTAGCCGAGTGTCATCATAAAAATGTGCAGCCGGGCAACAGCAGCAGTTACCAGTTGCCACCACCATCATCATCATTATCGAGTAGAAGCATTGTATTGGTGCGACTGAGAAGAGCAGAGAAAAAACTTCTACCGGAAAGATAAAAACTCCATGCGCTTCTGGTTCCGGGAATATGGCGGTTCTGAGACTGAGCTTAATGTTGTTTGGTATTCGGATTTTTGGATTCACAGCCACCATTTTGCCATCATTATTTTTGAACAAAGATAAATGAAGTTACAGATTAGGGATTTAATCATCAGATCATGTGGTTAAATGAACTATTCGGTCAAATGGGCCATTGGGTTTTATATTTTTAATCAAAACGGTTGTTGAATCCAATGACAAGTAACCCTCATTAGAACATCAGGTAATATAAGCACTTGGACCATATGGTCAAATGAGTCATTTGACCTAACAGAAAAATTTGGCATAACGGGACTAAACGACTCCTGACCAGGAGAGCATATCAAAATTACTATTCAAACCCATCTCAATAAGATCTTATTCAGATTTAGATTTGATATCAAAATCGGCGTTAAAGTTGTTCCAAAGAAAAAAAAGTTGAGAAGGTGGTAATTTAGCTACGACCGCTAAACGTAGAATTACGCAATTTTTGTCTTGTCAATGTATAGCTTGTTAGAACTGTATAGAATAAGCGAACTTATGGTGTATTCACGTAATGATCAACATGTGACAATGTTAACCGAATTTAATTGTGACATAATCTTATCATGAGACATAATCTGAGCATGCATTAAAATCAATCCATGTGACATAATTGGGCCATACAATATAATCTGACCATTCAACAT
The DNA here is from genome assembly GCF_029784155.1 of Uranotaenia lowii. NCBI lineage: Eukaryota > Metazoa > Arthropoda > Insecta > Diptera > Culicidae > Uranotaenia > Uranotaenia lowii. Next base: position 22,880 of record NW_026598497.1, on the reverse strand, counting down.
AATCCAACCATGTGACATAATTCGATCATACAACATAATCGATCATGTGACATAATCTGACAATGCAACATAATCAACCATGTTTAGATAATCCGATCATGCAACATTATCGACCGTCTGACATAATCGGATCATTCAACATAATCGACCATTTGACAAAATCCTACCATGCAACATGATCGGGCCATGCAACATGATCGGGCTATGCAACATTATCGACCATGTCACAAAATCAGACCTTGCATAATCAATTCTACACAATTTTACATAATTGACCATGTGACATAATCTGACCATGCAAAAAAATCGACAATGTGACATAATCTGACTATGCAACATAATAGACCATGTAACAAAGCCCGACCATGCAACATAATCGAACCATATGACGTATTCTGACAATGTAACATAATCGACCATATGACATAATCCGACCATGCAACCGAATCGACCATGTGACATAATCTAACCATATGACATAATTCGATCATGCAACATAATCGAACCGTGTGACATAATCTGACCATGCAACATTATCCATCATATGATATAATCTAATCATGCAACATAATCCTACCATTCAACATAATCGACCATGTGACATAATCGAACCTTATGACATACAGTACCGTTCCTAATTGTATAGAAATTGGAAGCACTCGCCCTATCACTTCGACTTTGAACTTCCATAACTTTTTGCTCTGATGATATTTTTTGATCAAATTTTCTGCAAAAGATAGATCAACAATCACACTATTATATCACAAAACTTGATATTTCAACAATCACTCTGCAAATTTTCAATAAAAAATGTTGCGTAGTTTGTGAGATATTGCCGTTTGAATGAGAAAAGTCCAAAAAGTCCGATTTTCGTAGAATTACTGTATCTCAGGCCACACAAACTCCAGAAAACTCAAATTTTGAGGTATAATAGTGTGATAGTTGTCCTAACTAACGCAGAAAGTTTGATCAAAAAATATCATCAGAGTTAAAAATTATGGAAGTTCAAAGTCGAAGTGACAGTGCGCGTGCTTCCAATTTCTATACAATTACGAACGGTACTGTAATTCAATCATGCAACATAATAGGACTGCGTTACATAATCTGACCATGCAACATTATCCACCATATGACATAATCTGACCATGCGACATAATCCGACCATTCTACATAATCGACCATGTGAAAAAATCCGATCATGCAACATAATTTGACAATGTGACATAATCAGACCATGCAACATAATCGGACCAGGTGACATAATCCGATCATGCAACATATTCGACCATGTGACGTAATCGAACCATGTGACATAATCCGACCATGCAACATAATCGACCATGTGACATAATCCGACCATGTAACACAATCGAACATGTGATATAATCTGGCCATTCATCATATCGGATCATGCAACATAATCCGACAATGAAAAATAATCTGCCCATGCAACATAATCGACCATGCAACATAATCGACCATGCAACATAATCGACCATGCAACATAATCGGACATGTTACCATATCTCATTTGATACAAACAGTTATTTCTGCTGCCTCAGTTTGCTTGCTTGGAAAACTTTTTATAAGAACTATTAAGCTATCATTCAAATGCATCAGGAATGGTAATGTGGTAGCGTGCGCACCTCTCAATCAGCAGGTCGAGGTTCCAATCTCCTTGGCTGTACCCAAACTTTTTAAAAGTTGTGCAAGTTTGAAACAATACATGAAAGTTTGAGTGCAAGACAGGGGACAATGCATACTTGCATACAAGTTCTTGAGTCCAAAGTGAACATTGCTTTAAAGCTGCACGATTCAATTGTTTGTCTTTTTTGCGGTCAATATCATATCAGAGTTAGTTATAATCTTGATATAATGCTATCAAAGGGTGATATAATTTAGTTTTTTTTAATTTGAAATATTTTAACATCCTACGAGTACTTAAATATATCTCATTTTGATATGAATCTCGATATAAATTTGTTTTTCTCTTCCAATGGGAATAGGACACTAGACCTTAAACGGTTATAAACCAAATTTCATCAAGGGGCTTAAAATTTAGTCGCTAAATTCAATTGAAACTAGGTATCAATGGGACTTGAGACCGAATAAGACTGATATGATCAAATTGTTCAACACACTGAATGTGTCATTACACCGATATCCCTACCATCAGAGTTTAAAATGCAATACAGGGATTTTGATTCTATCAAAGTTTGAAAAGAAATATAGGAAAATATAGTACCAAGTGTCACTTAAAGTGAAATCTCTACAAAAAAAAAACCTTCATGGCGGTGTAAAAATTGGAAGCTACACCATATTTTATTAATTTTTCTTTGATTAATTACTCCCTCAGCTACCACACAATAAGCGTGAGTCATGATGGTCATTGATATGCGCCTCACTTGCCACAGCAATTTTCCGCTCTGCTCCGGAAAAGCACGTTTCATTCTGTAAGACTTCCGCTCAATTCAAAACTTCCGCTGCAGAAACGCAACAGCAGCAGTGATAAACTACACCCTTGACGGCCCGGCAGCATCAGAAAATCCAACGCGGAACAAAATATGATTCGAATCTTGGAAATGGTGGAAAAAATTATCCCTTCGCACTGCAAGGAAATATTGCAGCATCATTTTTATTCCAGCGTCGTCACAATTTTTTCTACTGAAAAACTGGACTTGGACTTGAAGTGTGGGGTATGCAAAAGCTACTTTTGTCCGGAAATAAGCCCGGATTCCAAATTATAACTCGTCCCTTTTCTGTTTTGAAAGTAGGGGAACAGAAGCAGGCTGAAGGATTGCAGAGAAACGTCCGGCCTGCTTTGGAAGCTGGAAAATTAAATCAAGTCCCCGGACGAATTTCAAATGTCAGCAGCTGGTGCCCGGCAACAACAACTACATACTTACCTCCTCGTCATCACTCACAGACTAAGCTGAGCCGAGAGGATTGGAAAGTAGAAACAACAACAAAAAAATGGGGGACAATTAAAAGTTTTAATTTTACTGATCCGGCTCTGGGCTTGAGCTTTTAAGATAGTTTAGACTGAGTAATTTACTTATTTGTTATTTCATAAAAATGAAAAAAAAAATTGGGGACAATTAAGTCGATGTTCTAAAAAATCAGATTTCTTGGAAAAAACGTAGAGTAATATCGAAACATCAGAAAGCAAAAGTTTAAACCGTTAATAAGTTGGTTTCAACCTAAGAATTGCCATAGGTTCAGGGTGGCCAGCAGGTTTCCATTTTCAAATTCACGGTTTTCCCTTGTGAGATTTTATGTTTTTCACTGTTCAAGAATACACTGCTTAGTACATTTTACAAGATTTTTGACTGAACAAATAGAAGTTTTATGTTACTTCTAAGTGAAAGTGTGTGAAAACTCAAAATTTTCAGTGAATCAATTTTGTAATTCGAAAGTAATTTACAACTGCAAAAAATGAGACTTGTTGGATTTCGTACCGATAGTAAAGTATTTAAATGTTGAAATGTAAAAGGGTGCGAAAATAATTCCAGTGTTCCATTTTTTTAACGAAAATTGTCACCGTCGTCTTAGTCTTTGACAACTGTTTTTCTATGTATTTTTTTTTCTTTTTTCTCAGAGATTTTAAACTAAGTTAGTTTATTCATCTTGGAATCTTGAAGTACCGCATTGCATCATTTTAACACCACCTTATCATATCATGTGGTACATCTGAGTTGACGTTCTGGATATCAAATTCTCTGGCAGATTTCAAAGTTTGTTCCATTTGTCAATAAAACAATTTTGGGGTTCAAAGTTTGTAAAATTTTCAAAATTATTGTGAGGATTTATATTTTTCGAGACATTTAAGGTTAGTTTTTTTCGTGAAAGTATTGAAATAATATTTGAAATGCAATTGTCATTGTAAGTTTTAAACAGAGGGAGGAATTAATAAAGTTAAAGCTGTTTTTTTTTTGAAAAAATTGATGAATTCTTCGAAAAATCAACCAGCACTGTTCACACACAGAATCATCCAAAATCATCTCTAGAATTCACATTCTCTGTCAATTTTATAAGTATTGGCTCGTGGTCAAATGAAAAACATTGAAATGTAATTGTTCTATTTTTTACTTGTAATTTGAGTTTTAAAAACAAATTAAATGATTATTAACTGAATATCTGGATTTCAAAATGGCATTTTTTAAGAGAAAAAAATATAAATTCCGAATTTTATCAGTTTTAGGTGAATTAAGATCTAATACCCATTAAATTTTTTTACTATGTGTGGGATACACACTGTAAGATTATCATATTTTTCCGAATAAAATCGTGACTCCTTTATTTACTATGACTGGTTTATTTCTATGGTATATTTTCTCAAAGAATGGTGTACAAACTGGAAAAAAAAATGTTTTTAGAGTTTTAATTTTTCATTTTGAAGTTTTTTTTTTCATAATAGTAACTTTTGAAAATACATTCTAAAATTTTCAAAATGGTTATTTTAATTTGTATAATGAAACCTTCAGTAAGACAATGTGCAACTAACTTTCATCAAATTATCTTAGAATTTGCTAATGAATCTCGGAGATTTAGGTTATTTGATTTGGGCAAACAAGATTTTTTTTAAGAACGTCTTAAATTTTTTTGGAAAAAAAACTTATTCTATTTTTAAATCAAGTGAGATAAATCTACCAAGTTCTTGGACAAATTTAATAATTTTCTCCATTCATAAAAATTGTTAATCAAATTTTCTAAAGTAAAATAGATTAAAATTTTACAGTTCAATTTTAATTCTTGCAAGTTGGATCCAAATTTATGATTTTAATTCTTTTTTTTACGATAATTTTACCAGCATTCACTTGATTTTTGTCAACTGATTTTTGATATATCGGCGAATTTTAGTTCGAAATTTGACTCTTGAAAAAATTGCAATATTTTAAACTTGCTCAATACACTAAGAAATAATTTAATTCTCTGTAGATTTGCATACGTGAATTGTTTTTCTAATCAACAAATACTTTTAATCAAAAATCGAATTAATGAATAAAATTCTGTGGGTAATTTTAGAAAAATAAAAATCATTTTTTATCTTAAGGCAAAAATTTCGAATGAACTAAAATATGTTTGTGATTTTTTTTAAGTTTCGAAATCGATTTACTCAACAATCAAAGCTATAGGTCAACAATCTCGTGCTATTTGAATTCCTCAACGAAATAGTCATGTTGATATTTTTAAAACTAAACTCATTTTCGAGCTGAATCTGAATCTTGAGTAATGATTCCAAATCTGAGTTTTGAACCGGTAATCAAAATTTGAGTTTTGATTCTGTTTCCGAAATTGCAGGTCAGAATTTTAAATATGAGCTAAGAGGTGAAATTTGTTTCAGGGCACTCAATCATGAATCTTAAATTTGGATTCCATGTTTTAAGTTTGATTCTGAATTTATTGTTTAAACTTTATATTTGTAATCTGACTTGAAAATCCAAATTAAAAAATAATTTCACGTGATCCCAACAAATTTTGAATTTGAATAAATTTTTTCGGAAAATACATTTTTCAAATTTGTCAGCTGCATTCAGAAGTTCATAATTCGTTATGCATTTTTCACGTTTGCAGTTGAGTCACAGTCGTTGTTTATGAATGGTTTCAATTTGCGACAAGTAAAACAATTCACACAACCATTCTTCAAACAAGCGTTGAAGCTCAGTTAAAATTAAGTTCGACATACTATTGTATAATTCTCCCTTTTCAAAAAAAAATGTTTTCTAAAATGGTGCCTTGTTGAAAAATGCTTGTAAAAATTTTGGCCCCCATTTTCACCGAGGGACCAAACCAAACACAATGTCCAAGTTGAAGTTGAACACAGACCGAAATTGTAATTTTTATTCCCCAAAGTCGTCGGAGTCCACTTTCCCCTTCGTAAGCGAGGGGATGAGAGGGTTCATTGTCAGCTATGTTTTGGATCCTTTTTTCCTCCACTAGTCCTGCGGACTAGGAAAATTAACCGAATCGAGCATCATCAGTAAGTAGAAATGTCCCAAAAAAAGAAAAAACGATGGAAGTTACAAACAGTTTCCTCTTAAGTACCCGAACCGGTTCGGTTATGAGCAAGCTTCAGTTTTCAGGACCGAAACTTTTCCTTTTGCGGAGAGGGAACTCGTATATGAAATTGTTGCTTCGATCATCCAACGTAATGATTGTCCAGTTTCAGTTTGACTCGGAGTGAGTGAAAATTTGAATCCGTCCCTTGACTCCCGTCCCTGGAATGAGAAAGAGTGGGATGAATATTTCGTAAAACCAGACCTCATTAGGGATGGAGTGGTTCCAGTTTGGCTCCATTTTTGTGATTGTACACTTTTGATGCAAGGATCCCGGACATTGTTAGTTAGATTTTAATGGGGTACGAATCGAAAAGCACAAACAAGTGTTTTGTAGGACAAATCCCTGGTGAGGAAAATATGAAAATCGTCTAAAGGACTAGTGCAAATTTTCACGACTTTTGAAGAAGGTTTTTTAATTCAAATAAAAGAAGTGTTAAATTAAAAAAAAAAAATACAATACAAAAGCTCGTATCGAAAGTTAAAATATTTCATGGATATATGCGTGCAGATCTTCAAGCTCATAAACTCGAGATAAGCAGCTTTATGCTTGTTAAAAAAAAATCGATGAATTTCTGTACACTAATTTGAAAAACTGTAAGTCTCAAAAGATTATCCATCGGCAGCCAAACGTCTGGTGTCTCTCAACAGTCACTATCGTCTGTTTGCTTCGGGAAAATTCCCATAAAGGCCAGACAGCTAGCTCCCGCAGTCGGCTATCTAGCAATCTCTAGTTACAACAAAATACCTCATTAACCATCAACCAAATTAAATGCCAACGTCCTGCTGATGAGACTCGAGTCAGCTTCAAGTTCTTTGTCGGATTTTCAACTGTCCCGGACCCGAAATAACCATTCACTTATTTTGATAGTACGTATACACTTATTTCTGTCCCAAACCCACCGAAATGACGACGTAGACGTCGTCTAATATGGTCGAACCCCACGCAATTCTTGCGCGCTAAGTGAGGAAAGAAAATATTTCTTCTGTGAGTAAGGAAAGAATTTCGGCGGTACGTTTTATCTTACATAATTTGTACTGCTAAAACTACGACGTTTTGTGTAATGTGGCGCTACAGCTACTGATTATCCAAAACAACAAAAACAGGAACAAAACCAAAAGAACCGCACCTGTTTTGTTTTGGCATCATGAGGTACTAATAATCTGCTGCGCTGCCGCGCCGGTCAAAATTATGTGTCCCCGAAATTCCCGGGAAATTTTCACCCGCAAAAAACCCCCTTCGAATGAGAGTGAGAGATCCCCAATTCGTAAATTCAAAAAACCAACAAGCAAGTAGTGAGTAGATTTGAACTTGACTTCTCGCTCTGCGGTATTTGTTCTTCTAGTTTGTCTATTCGAGTCTGGCGCATACACCTGAAATATTCATGTAACACACCGAATGAAAATGTTCTGGCACTGTATGTAGGAATGCGTATGAATGCGTATGAATGCGTATGAGGATGGTTTCGTAGAAAAACGATGATTGCTCAACGGACGGTCAATGTCACCTGGTTAGAGATGGAGCAGCTGATGGCATCTCAATATCCGACAATTATCTTTGTGCTTAGTTTCCTAGTTGAGAATAAATTTTCTTGTTGGGAAAATGTCCTGAATATTGACATCGCACAAACAAAAATTTAAAAAAACTGATGATTTTTAATCTTAACTCAAAATGAAAAATATTTTTGAAAAAAATGCAACAATAAAAATTCCATAAAAGTTGAATAAAGGTGTGCACAGAAAATAGGATGACTTAGAAAGTGAATGCGCGATGTAAATTTTTGATCTGAAATCTGAAATTTGAATCTAAATCTGAATCTAAAATCGAAATCTGAATCTGAAATCTGAATCTGAATCTGAAATCTGAAATCTGAATCTGAAATCTGAATCTGAAATCTGAATCTGAAATCTGAATCTGAAATCTGAATCTGAAATCTGAATCTGAAATCTGAATCTGAAATCTGAATCTGAAATCTGAATCTGAAATCTGAATCTGAAATCTGAATCTGAAATCTGAATCTGAAATCTGAATCTGAAATCTGAATCTGAAATCTGAATCTGAAATCTGAATCTGAAATCTGAATCTGAAATCTGAATCTGAAATTTGAATCTGAAATCTGAATCTGAAATCTGAATCTGAAATCTGAATCTGAAATCTGAATCTGAAATCTGGAATCTGAATCTGAAATCTGAATCTGAAATCTGAATCTGAAATCTGAATCTGAAATCTGAATCTGAAATCTGAATCTGAAATCTGAATCTGAAATCTGAATCTGAAATCTGAATCTGAAATCTGAATCTGAAATCTGAATCTGAAATCTGAATCTGAAATCTGAATCTGAAATCTGAATCTGAAATCTGAATCTGAAATCTGAATCTGAAATCTGAATCTGAAATCTGAATCTGAAATCTGAATCTGAAATCTGAATCTGAAATCTGAATCTGAAATCTGAATCTGAAATCTGAATCTGAAATCTGAATCTGAAATCTGAATCTGAAATCTGAATCTGAAATCTGAATCTGAAATCTGAATCTGAAATCTGAATCTGAAATCTGAATCTGAAATCTGAATCTGAAATCTGAATCTGAAATCTGAATCTGAAATCTGAATCTGAAATCTGAATCTGAAATCTGAATCTGAAATCTGAATCTGAAATCTGAATCTGAAATCTGAATCTGAAATCTGAATCTGAAATCTGAATCTGAAATCTGAATCTGAAATCTGAATCTTGATCTGAAATCTGAATCTTGATCTGAAATCTGAAATCTGAAATGCGAAATCCGACATTTTTTCTAAAATTTAGCTTCTGACTGGAAACTGTTTCTATATAAATCCTGCGTTCAGAAAAGATTGACGTTAATTGTATTTCTTTGATAAAAATACGAAATGGGAAAAGCGTGTTTCCATTCCAGGGTGGCCGGGAAACCGGGAAAACCGGGAATTAGAAATGGAACCGGGAAAACTAGGAAAAATACTTGGAATCTCGAATCAAAACCGGGGAAGTTCTGTAGGAATCATTTTACTCATATATGAATCTATTCAATTCTAAAGTTCATTCATTTCAACATGATTTTTTTCCCAGAAGCTTTACATTTCAGATTACACTGTACATTCCGAAAAAAATGTTTTTTTTTTCAAAAATCGGATTTTTTCGCTCACATTTTATGCGTTCCTGTTTCAGGCCCAAAACATTTTATACGTATTTCAAAATAACGAAACGTAGCAGAAACATTTCTCGTGAATAAGCTATTTCTTAGATTACGGATATTGTGCGAAAAAAAACTTTAAATAAGTGTGAAGCGTAGTTTTTTTTAATTAGTTTTATTAGCGTTAATTAATGTAAGAATTATATATTTCATACTTTATTATACCTTCTTTACGAATCTTAAGAAAAAAAACTTGAAAGTCTGAATGAAAAAATGAGTTTAAAATCAAAAACTTGGATAACATTGCATTCATATGTTGATAGTTTTTTTTCCAGAATTCTTGTTTCGAAACTTGAGATTGATGATTAACACCTTCTTACAACTGGCCTAGAATTTAATATGATTAAAACTTTATCAAAGACACTGAATCAGTATTCAAAATAAGTCGAAATGTATAGAAAATATTCCAAATGTACGGGAGACCAAAAGATCGAGTTAATATGTTGAACAAATGAGGATGAAATGAAACTGACCAATTTTCGGCTGTTTTGAATATCTTTATTTCATTAATAATATATGTATTTAAGAAGAAATCTCATTAATCTCAAATTTTTTTGTTTGTGTTATCTAAACATTTTGCTCTTTTACTGATCCGCATTCTTCATTAGGAATGAAATGTGAAAAAATACTATTCATACATGTGTGAGTTTCAAAATAATATTTATTAAGAAATCTATTCAAAAAAACTAGAATTTAAAAATTTTCAAGGTTTTATTTATACTTTCTTGGGGTTGCACTGAAAGTTCTTAGATTTTTGTTTAATATTGCAAATCCAGAATCCAGTACCCAGAGCTCAGACTCTAGATACATATTATTTAAAAAATAACTTAAAAGTTATCCATCAAAAACCTGAATTCAACCTAACACGAATCTGGAGCTAACATCAGAAGTAAAAATCTAAACTTAAATTCCAAATATGACTCCCAATCATATTTCAAATATCAGAAGATAGAGCTCAATAGTAAAATTCATTGAAAGGGCGGAAAAAAATAAACAATTTTTTCCTTTGGAACTTCGATTTGAAATTTTCAGATCACATGGCGTTATATCAAAGCAGTTGTTTAGAGAATCCAAATCATGAAAATAAACTTTGTTAAAACCGAAGTTGTTGTCAAAAACTATGAAAAAAATGGCGATAATCGACTAGGTTTCGCAGAATACCTGAATTATTTTTCTACATATACTATTTTCTTGAAGCTTTGCATTTCAATTTATTAATATTTCATTTTCTGTAAAATATCCAAACAAATATTCTTACACATAAATGTCTACTGCTATGATAAAAAACCCATGTACAGATTTCTTCATCCGGGAAAATCATAAAATATACTACGGAAAAACCGGGAAAAAACCTGGAATTTGAAAATGGAAACTCGTTGGCTAATTTGATTCTTCAATGTTCACTTTTCCACCGAATGTCAAAAATAACAGCCAGAATTGTACGAAATTATAATTTCTGATTCCAAATATTGGAATCATAATAGATATAAAAAAATTTGATTAAAAATTTATTCAAATTTAGAATCTTAATACAGATTTCATTCAGAACTCAGAATTAAGTTCTCTGTGTAAAGACTTTTATCATGCAATCGGAAGTTGTACTAAAAATGCAGATGAATTTTTAAAAAAATTCTGGTATAAGTTTGGAGAGAGTAAAATTTAAAATGTAAATATCTAAATAAAATTGAGATTCTTAATTCAGACTCACTATCTGGAATGAACATACTCATTCTAGAACAGAAATAAAACCAAAACTGAGAAACTAGTAATCTAAATCCATAATTTAGAAACCAGTACACAGTAGATGCTATGATTTCAGAAATAATTATTCAAATAACATTCGATTATACATCCATATTCAGAATTTGGAAAAAAAAAACAATAGAAATGCTACTTATTCAATTAATATTAATCTAAATTTCGAAGTTTAATTCTTAGGATTTGAACTCAAAGCTTAAACTGAAAGTTGAAATTGGCAATTAAGTTTTGGAATTAATATCGACTTTTACGGATAAGAATTTCAATACCAAGTTGGTATTTCAGAATTTGTGTTCAACTTTTCATGTCCGAGTTTAAAAGTAAAATGCATTGAACAGCACAAAATAAGCTTGTTTATTTTTAGATAAATAAACACCTATTTGTCAGAATTATTTAAAAATTTCAATTTGGTTCATTCTGGCGATTTTTATAAATTTAATTTTTTGAGATTTTTGGATTGGTGAATTCAAATTGAATTGGTGAATGGTGAATTCAAATAAAAGCATTGAAATTTTACCAGGTTTTGTATTTAAATAAAGTAAACTTTAACATGAGAAATCTAACAAAACAAGTATCACCTGTATCATCAAATATACGTCAAAATACCTATATCATTTTCCAGCCTTTTTAATGTTACAGCTTTCATTTTAAGACACCATTATTAAAATAAAATAACTCAAACCTGCATAATTAGATAGTACCTATAAATTTTATATTTGCATTATTCATCAATCTCATCATCTCCTTCTAAAATCGATTCTCCCAACGGCCCTGCTCGTAACCATCACAAAAACTCGAAAATAAATAAATTTTACTGACACGATTCAAAATAATTCAGAATCAAATTTACAAATCAATCCGGTAAGTCATTAATAAATTATTCAAAATTATGTTCCTTATTTTGAACTAGATTTTTTTTTATGATGGTAACATCTAAGCAGTCTTGTTTGCAATTTTGAAATCAATATGAATTAATGCGAATTAAAATTTCCTATAAAAAAAGAATGTGCAGATTCGGACATAAGTAGAATACATACAATACAACACCAAATCTAAAATGAATTAAAATCCGAATTATAAAGTAAATTTAGAACGGGTCAGAAATTAACCATTATTAAAAATTGTGTAATAATTGTTAATTTTTAATGAAAGGGTTGATTGAAAAATTCCGCTGTAATATGTGGAATTAGAAAAAAAAATATCTCATCACGATATGAAATGATAGTTCACTATTAGCAAAACAAATATCAATTTTGAACTTCACTCAAAACACATAGTGGATGATTGAATCAGAGTTGATAAAAAGAAAAAAAAAATGTTTCAAGAGTGCCAGTGATCAAAGCCAGCTATAAAATAATTTGTTTTATTCAAATAATACCAGTCATCAAAATAATAATGCTTCAAAGTTCAATTTTGAAGTTCAAAATATAAACTTTATATATTAATAATATAAGATTAATTCATCATTAAAAGCCTATACTGACAAATTATAGGTAAGGAAATGGGTTATTTCTGGAATAATCAATAACAAACTGTTATAAAAATGAGGAATTCCAAGCATTGATAAAAATATTGAAAGCACGAAGCAAATAATAAAATTAGTATTTTCTGAATGAATTAAAAAGTTAAAATAAGTGGTTTCAAATTTTTGATTTTTTTTATATTGAAGTTTTTAACAAAAACCATTCTAAAGACGAGGTAGGTTTTTGTGTGAATTAAAAATTTCCTTAAATGTTTGTAGTAACTACGGTAAATTTATTCTTGAACTGAAAAGCAGGGCTTTGCGGTCTCCATACAATAAACATCAAACATTACCAAATTGAGCTGCTTTTGAAAAACGAGGTATAGAGTCATAAAAAGAAAAACATGAAGATTTAGTGAGAAAGCCATAGTTTGTGGAATTTACAAAATAGGGTACTCTTAATTACTCACTGGAGCCACTGTTTGAAGAAAAAAGCTCCTGATCGGGTTTCTTGAAATGATAATAAAAATGGGAAATAATAGTATAAGGGGAAAAAAATAATTCAAATTTCAAAACAATTTGAACCACTCTCTGGAGCCACTTATCAGGAAATTCAATCGTAAAAAAAATATGTGACATGTTCCGTGGAAGAATTCGGAAGTAACTTAAAGACAGTTTCCGTTGTATAGAATATTGAATGTGGAACATTCGAAAGGAGAAATAATATGTAACAGTAACAGGGTTTGATTTGCAGGTTAATATTGTAAGTGCATGGTTAAGAAGTATTGAATTTTTGATTTGTTTTCAGGAGTCTTTAATTCGATTCGAATATGGGAACTGAAGACTTAATATTGTCTTCAAAATATAGTTCTACTTCATTCAAATCCTTCTTGTAACGTAAGTACCAACTTTTGACCATTTTAACCTTCACCGGATCGTTCTTCAAACAAATCGTACCCAATCGAGAGACGACGCGACACTCGGTAAAACACAAATCATCCCAAGCTTCGACAAGCAACTGCCCTGCGATACAGTTTCCCACGGAAAGAAGCTACCCAGGAAGAATTCCCGGGCAAAACCGGTGATACCGGAAAAGCTCCGGGCTGCGTGGGTTCGGTGGGAGGGTTATAAAATATATTGCGTAAATATTGACACTAGGCGTCAAAGCTTGGTGAGCAGCCAGCAGCAGCCTCTAAGTACCCCTGTAGAGTAGAAAGATAGCGACGACGATGACGACGACGAAGACTGCGACGAGAGAAAGGAGAAGAACAAAATACACATTTCGGGAAAATTTGTTCAAGTTTGTTTGCCTTCCGCGCGATGCTTGCCCGTTTGCCAGTGGAAGTGGTTGGCCAGCGTCGTTGTTGGCTCATTTTTGGCTGAAAGGGTGCGAAAAATTGCTTTTTGATGTAGTATACTTTAAGCTCGGCGTGGATCGAATATAAAAAGGAGAACGAATTTCTTTTAAAATTTAAATTCGGAAATTGATAGGATTCTTTCATTTGAATTTAAAGGGAAGCTTGCAGGGAAAAAAAAATGTCTACTGCAAAATCATAACCATTCGGCAATTGTCTCGACTCTTGAATTATCCCGGAATCACGTGTCGAAAATTAGTACGAATTGTTTGGGACTAAACCCAAAATTGTCTAACCTTTCCCAAGGCTACTGGCAGCTCCAAGATTGGACGGCTGCTGAGAGCCGAATTCCGCATATGTAAACACATTTGAACATTCCAACAAGGCCGGATGGCTGTCGGACGGAATTCTACAAGGGGTTTTTGGACCGCCACCCGTTTTCCGGGCTGGTTGATGTCGTTCTGATTTGCGAGATGGCATCAGAAAATGTCGCAGCATCATGATGGTCGTTTGTTTATAATGTAGATCGCTCCCGGGGTCCTGCCTCTGGCTTTTTGGACCACCCTCCTTCCACCTTTCTGCGGGGAAAAGGTTGCTTTACCGGATTTTGGGGAATGCTCGCCGGGTTGTTAGTATAAATTTCGAATGTTGTTTGCGTAGGTCCCCGGTAATTTGGGCAGCCGTGGACGGTGATTTACGCCCCTTGTTTTGGGTGATCAAACAGCAGTAACAGCGCACAAAAGTTATCGCCGGATAAGTGGGTACGGCCGAAATAAATGTTAAAGGTTTTGATGCTTACGTTCAAGTTGTTTTACAGTTCATGATTGATGATGCAGCCCAGTTGAAAAGTTGAAAAAAGTCCCGAAATAAGATTAAATTTTAAAATACTCATATTACTCTCTGGAGCCACTTTTTGGAAAATTACCAACGAAAAACAAAAAAGAAACAAATTGAATAACTCTCTGGAGCCACTTTAAAAAAAACTGTTTGACCGAACTATCAAAATGATAAATATTTCCATATCAAACTCAAAATTGTGCGTGCGAGATCTAGAGAACGTATGTAGCAGCACCGGAATTTCAAAGTCACAATAAAAAACTCTCGCAAGCTCTCCGAAAACAGAACCTTCGCCAAGTGCCGGGTCACCCAAAATAGACGACTGTCTCTTATTTCGTATTTTTCGATTGCCATGCCGCTTGCTGATGGTCGGTCCTTAGCCTTCAGTATCAATTTTCCCGTGTTCTTTTTTTCACGGCCATTACCAATGTCAATTTGAACGGACTGGCTCTCGGAGGTTTGTCCCTTTGTCGAGATTTTACTCGACAATTTACTTCGGATTCGAGTCTCTCCGATTTCGGAGAGCGTAGCTTTTCGCTCTTGGAGCGTCTGACTTCAGGAGAAACCAAGAAAAATGGAAAAAGGTGTTCCTTTAAACGGGCAAAAGGGTAGGAAGAAAATGTTTAATTTAGAACTAGTCCTACAAAACACATCTCAGAGACCGTCTTTTTGCTGATTGTTCTTTTCAAAAAAAAAAAATCCGAACCAAGCGGTTAGTGTGATTCTCGAAAACTTTTCCCTGAAACCGATAGCCGGTGACCGTGGCTTGTTGTGGAGCATCGTCACGTGTGCGAAAATTAATCTCTTCATTTCACTTTTTCATTAGCAAACGAGCCGGGCTGAGGAGAGCTGCTGTCTATAAATCCTGACGGAGCCCGGCTTTGTATGTTTTAGTTTTTTTTATTTCTCTTCTTTCTTCAATGGTAAAACGGCTTGGTTGAGAACAAAAAGTTTCACGCGATGAACCGATGCGATGGGATTTGGTTTTTGGCATTAGAAGCGAGCAAAAACCGGCATTGATCCCCGCATCTTCTAAAGAGAACGGCGTCGTCAGGGGGAAACATGAAAGCGATGAAATTTCTTCATCCCGAGAAATTCTTCGATATTTTTTTGTTTCCCGAAAGGAACGGAAATCGCAAGATCTGGCTCCAAGGTGGGAAAGGTTGAATAAAATTCCTTTCAAGTTTGAGAATGTGATGGACTTTAAGCGTTTTTAACAGTATTTAAAAACAAACAGTTAGAAAAATGCAATTTAGATAGCAGTGGTGGCTCTAGAGAGTTCTTTTAGAAACAAATCATCCTTTTCAGTTTGGTAATTCTTGGAATTGATCATACTAAAATATTTTCCCTAGTTTTCCTTAGTTCCCCGCTTTTCGAAAGTTTTTTCATTTCCCTCAAAGAGGTGGCCCGAAACACAATTCCAGCGAAACCCATCCAGTAAATTTTTGTGAAAACGTTTATTTCTCGGTTCATCAGAAAACTTGACTTCTAATGAAGTCCGTTTATTCGAAGCAAAAGGGGTTAAGCTTTTCGAGAAAAAAAACCATCATCAAATGGCAGATAGAGTCAACCAAGTGGAATTCTCGAAATGAAAAGATCGTCCCTCGTTGGAGTCGATTCATTAGGCTCAAACCATCAAGTGATGGCCATATCCGAAATGAGAAAAAAGTTTGACCTAAGGATGGTTAAACCGCCTAACCAATATGGTTGCCAGATTGATGGATCGTCGTCACATCGCCAGGACAAATTCTACGAAATTTTACTCAGGCAGAATCCGGCTGTTTGTTGAGACATGCATCAATGTGGGAAAAAAGTTTTCGATCATTCAAATAGACAGAAAAAGTTTTCTAGAGAAACTTCAGAGCTCAGAGTTAGCTTTCAAAATGAACATCTCAATGTTAAAAAAAATTAGATTTCAGTTTCAAGATTCAGATTCAGCTCAAGATTCAGAAAAATGTAGGTGAATTCTGAATATTTTGGCAAAGATGATGAAGATTTAGGATTCACTTCAGTATTCAATTTTAGATTTTGAATTTCTGTCGAAATCCATATCAAGATTCCATAACGAATTCACATTCAGAACCTAGCTTCACATTAAGAATTCAGATTTAAAGGTCATGTTAAGAACAAAGATTTTGAGCTCAGATTCAGAATTAAAATTTAGAAGATATATTTACTTTCTACAGCCAACTCCACCTGTATAGACCCTCTCAGTTTTAATATGTTTAAAAATTTAGAAAAAAAAATGGTGCAGACAAAAAAGGATTGAAAATTAAGTTATGCAATTTGAAAAAAAAAGTTCAAAATTTTTCGTTAGCTTTTAATTTTTTTCCTTTCGACTGTATCAGGACTAGAAGCGGCCATGCGATAAAAAAGTAGGGCAAAATAGTTATTTTGAAGTGAAATTAGAGTAAAATTAGTGACCAGATCAAGACGAAATCTAACTAAAAAATGACATGAAAAACTAAAACAGAACGCTTTAAAGACAATTCTGTTAAATGAAAAACGTTTTTTGGAAGGCTCTTGGCCTCACTTGTAGAAGGCAATATGTTGGACAAAAGAGGAACATTTTAAATGAGCTTAGATAATTTAAGAACAGCGACTGTTGAATCATGAAGTACTAAAGGAACAATGAGAGGGAACCAAAAGATCGTACTTTAAAGACTAGGACAACTAAGCCCGACAATAATTTCGAGTTTATCCATTTTCTTTGAAAAAAACCCCACAAACTTTGAAAATTCATTCTATAGTGTATACACCATCAGAATTTTTTCAATGTCACTAAAACAGTAGAAAAAGTTTAAAATTATATTGAAAAAAGTTAACAATAAATTTACAGAAACCAAAATTTTCAACAAAATTGTTATATGTGAGAAATCTACAAATGCAAATAAAAAACCAGCACATGATTAACGAAATGTTTAAAGAGTTTACTTGAAATTTAGTTAAGATTTACATTTATAGGAATTTCATTTCATGAAAGAATCATGAAATTAAAAATTGGGCGGTCCTCATGAAAAAGTGACAGAACAATGAATTGACTTGAGAGGATTGAAAAAATATAAAGAACAAAATGTTGATAGAAGATTGACAATGACTAAAAGAAACTTAGCGAAAAATTGACTTAAAATAATAATAGCACAAAAAATCCTAAATAATGTTACGAGACTAATCTTTAGGGTAGAATATAATTTTTCAAATTTAAAACTAACTTAAATTTCCTTACAAAAATGGAACATTTCTTAAGACATTCACTGCAGACTTTATTGCAAGCTTTACATATCAATCATTAGAAAGATTAACTAGAGAAAAAATGATGTTCAAAAGGGAAGGAATTCAAGAAAAATTTCATAAATGATTTAACATGACAATTTCTTTAAGAAAATCAATAGATCCAAGAAACACCTCAGAAATATTGTATCCATCCAAGAAACACCTTTAGGAGTATTGTAGAAAAATCAGTGAACCACTAAAAAGGTACAAAAATTAATGAAAGTTATCGAAAACTTCGAAAAGGGTTTGAAATCCATGTATATCAACCAATCTTTCAAATGATTCAAAACTTTCTAGAAATATAATATCTGATATTTTTGATTTAATTGAGTCATTTTTCACAAGTTTACATCATTTAATACAACCAAGAGCATTGAAAGCATGGAATGTTTCCTGCCATGTGATTTAGTGCACAGTACAGATTATGATTGATTTTTTTTTTAATTAAGTTGAGAATTATTTTTAACAAATTCAAACTTTAATAATCATAACACTTCAAATCTTGGTTGAACATGTTGTAAAAGTGGAATATTTTTTCTTGACACGAATGCCAAAACGTTGGTAAAGTGTCATAAATAAACAAAACACTACATATTTTTTTAGGCGAAAAACTATTTTTGTTAAAATTCCAATTGTCATCCCTACAATGTTTAAGTGTAAGCGATATATCAAAGTAAAACAAAAAAATAATCTTCGTTACTGAATCTGAGCCATTCTCTCAATTTAGGTCGTGTAAATTCCCACAGGACTCGAAAGGAAAGAAAGGGAACCCGTCAAATAAATAATAAACGAATAACCTAACAATAAACTAATGAATACATACCACTTCTCGTGAAACAATATAATATTTTTAATAATGAGTAGAAAAAGTTTAAAAAAAATAAGCTGAGTTGTAAGGAAATTGTATAAAAAATAGTGACTTTAGGGACAAAATTAAAAAAAAAAAACTTGTGAATGACCAGCCTGGAAAAAGTTTCAAAGTTACTAAAAAGTATCCAACTTCTAGTCCTGCTGTATGCTTTTTCAGCAGTTTCAGACTAGTTTTAAGTTTCCTTCGCGATACAATTTTTAGTAGGACAAATTCAAATTCATAGGTCAAACTCAGAATTCATATCAATTATTCCGCCTGGAGGAAGCAAAGCAGAATCAGGCGTCGATAAACGATACAAATTCAAATTTTTAGTTACCTTTTAGTTTTTGGTTTCGAAATTCAGGTTCAAACTTTAGATTTAGATTTTTCTTATTAAATGTCTTCTTCAACTGAGCTTCAATTTGAACTGAAGATTTGAAATAAAAAAAATCGATTTTATAAAATTACAAAGTTGATAGAAGCTTTCGAATTGAGAGTCCAGTTTATATTTTTTTTTATTTAAAAAAAATTCTCAAAATTCAGATTCGGAATTCAAATTCGGACATCAAATTATAAATTCAGATTAGATATGAGTTTCAGGTTCAGTTTAGCTAGACTCTTAGTTAAGATTTTGAAATTCTGTTCGGAATTCAGATCAATATTCCAAAATCAAATTCACATCAGAATCCAAATTCATAATAATAATTATGAGTTCAGATTCAGAATTAGAATTAAGCTTGAGAAGTCATATTAACCCTCTAAAATAATTCAAATATAGCACTTCTGGTCAAAATTGAGATTAAGATGCTTATTCAAAATTTGAATTTTGAAATAAAATTAAGACATCAGATTCAGATTTCACAATCAAATCTATGAGTTGCACTATCCTCCTATTCTGAACCATTTTTTTAGCAAGGTTGAGTTACTAAAATGTATCATTCTAGGCTACGCGCCGCCATCAGCCATCAATATTGTAGTTGGTTTAATTTATCCAGTTGTTAAAAACACAAAAAAGTTAGCAAGACTCGAACCAGCGACCAAAGTGAGAGTTTGAAGCGCTACCACGACACCATTTGAACATGTATTTCAATGGCAAAATTTAACTATTCAAATGAACTCTTCTCCCCGAAAAAAGTACTGGGTATCGTGATTGAGAAATACTGAATCAATGATTGTATCATATGTATCCAAAGATAATTTAAACTCTGTAAGAAAGGCTCCAATCCACTGTTAAGTGAATTAAATTGGGTTTTGTATTAAGTAGATACTTTCGAAACAAACACAGCAAAGCGCGATGATTCATCCATCACACACCGGTGTGTCGAGGCGCAGCTGCGCATCGTAAACAAAATATTTCTTAAAACGAGAAGGTACTCTTAATCGTGATACAAAAATAACAACAACTAAAACACCAAATAGAAACAGCAAGCAAAAAAAAACGAACATTATTCATACGAAAATTGCGACAATATTTGTCTCTGATGCCAGAAATAACCGTGAAGGCATGTGGGCGGACGGTCAGCTGGTCGGTTGGCAGCAGTAAAAAGGATTCGTAATTTGAAACACAAGGAAAAAAACGAAGGAATGAACTTAACGTAGACATTTAAATGCCACTTTCGTTTACCTTTTAGAGAGGGATCTATCTGCATTTCTGTTTGGATTGGTGAAATTACGATCGGTTTTGGTGTTGTTTTCTTGTCTATTTTTGGGTGAAAGGGAAATAAAATAACGTGAACAGTACTAAGTCGGTTTACTCTTTGAGGTTGACATTTTTTTGCCAATTTTTGAGAAATTGTCTTAAATAAGTCATGAATTCAGAAAAATTGCGTTGAAATCTTCAATGAACCATCAATAGAGTTCAAGTATCATATTAAGTTGGCATAGCTGTTAGTTTTTTATCATTGCAAGCCAGCAAAGAAAAAAATACACAACTTTCTTGTACAGCAATCCCTGCACAAAAAGTCCAAGCGCCATTTATGAACCATTAGACCAATAACCTAGCATGGTATAGAGCATAAAACGTTCGCATAAACAGTTCGACGAATCATCCGAGCTGTCCGTACCATAAGCTCTATCATCATCGCCATCGTCATCGTCATCAACCGCCACACCATTTTGTCTGGAAAATCATCCCGAAACGTGGCACTTTCGATCGGGTTTCCAAACCAATACCCACGTAGAAAACCGTCCACTTTTCCCCGGTCGTTTTACGATCCTGGAAACGCGCTGGAGCACAAGAAAAAAATAATAGCAAAAAATCCACACATCCCGAACGAACGTCCCCTCTTTGGGAACAAATCAGCATCATCCGATTTCTTGAAACCATCCGATCCGATGGAGCCGATAACAACATTCGAAGGCCACTTCTCATCCATCCAATCCGAATAGCGCAAGACGACCGTTTTCGGGATTTGACGGGGGGTTAGAAATCCTTTGCGAAGCTCCAAGGATGATAATGATATTCGGGTCCTGGGGATGATGGTCTAGACTCAAGACTGGCTGAGGACGACGATGATGATATCGGGACACGCAAGAGGTTCTGGAATAAATTAACCCTAGCTAAGTTTTTCTCCGCAGCAAAAAAAAAGGAGAAAAAAATGAGCTGGCACGTGAGAAAATAAAAAGATGTTTTTCGGTTTCGAGAGGGTTCCCCCTCCCCCTAAAATATCCCACTCAGGATGAGGGCAGCTCTGCCAAAGAGATTGAAGGTCGTTGTCTCCCGTGTCGAATCGTTTAACCTCTGCTGGTTTCTGATAGCACTTTTTTTTGCAAAAACGTATTCCTAAGAATCAAGAGAATGGTCCGATTATCCTATCAAGACACAGCAGGGAAAACCACACGTGTGGGTTGTCCCCGGTATCGATTCACCCCAACAACCATACTACCATCATAGGTCGGCGACGGTCGGTTGGTTTGGTCCCGGGGGATAAATGTCTTGTCCAATTTTAACGAATTTATGCTGCTGCCGTGACGGAATGTTTTGGCACATGAACCGGGTCATGGAGGTGTGTAGACTTTAATTGAGTGGTTGCCGTCCTTAGAAAACAAGAAAGGTGGCGACGAAACGAAGATCCGTTGTTATGAGATTAATGATAATGAGCTTATCGATTTGCCGGGAGGGGGTTTGGGCTTGCTGATAAGAAGCTCCTTGTTGCCGAAAGAGAAAAAAAAGTTTGTTAACAAGGTTTATAATCTTCTTGGTTTTTTTTTGTAAAGAAATATTCCAATTCCTGTTAAGAAAGGCAAAACGAAACTTTTAAACATTTTCATATTCATAGTATTTCACTTTCTCTTAAAAAGCTATGAAAGTCATCAACAAGAGCGAATGACTCATGTATTCATATAATAATTTGATTGTTGAGCCCAATTGAGAGCTGAATTGCCTTATGGCAGAGGAAATCCACAATTTCAATTCTTTAAGAGATTTTATTTGAAATTCTTTTATTTGAGAGGGTGCCGTGCGCTTTCCCGACTAAGCACCCTTTCTTTAAGAGAATGAATTATCAATTGCACAGGTATTCATTCTTCCAACTCCATCAAACTACCTGTTTGGACAAAAAAAGGTTGAAGAAAAACTTTCACTCTAATATTCGTTTTGCCTTCCCACATTAGAACGAAAAACATTCTATGTTAAGGTTGCCAGATTGCCCGGTTTTATCCGGGTTTGCCCGGATATTTGATACAAAATTTCACAAAAATCCGGCCCGGCCCTGTTGCCCAGATTTCATTGAAAAAAGCCCGGATTTTGCCTGGATTTATTCACTTTATTTGCCAAAACATAAATCAAATTGTGTTGTAAAATTTTTGTTTATGCGTTCAAAACGACATTTTTGAGCAAGTTTTATGAAAATAATCATAAGAAGTTTTTTGAAAGTCTAATATACGGTTATAAAACTGCTGATGAAAAAAATTTTTTTTTCTTGATTTGTGTTGAGAATTTTTTGGATTTTGACCAAATTTGCCCTGATTTTTGATCGACATTTTAAAATCAACTGCCCGGATATTGCCAGGATTTTAGAAAAAAGCCCGGATTTGTCTGGCCCGAGTACGTGCTGAAAAAAACTCTGGCAACCTTATTCTAT
>NW_026598496.1:0-25000 GCF_029784155.1 Uranotaenia lowii | reverse complement strand
CAGCAGAACATCTACGGATCGGATGATGGGTATTACTCATCTTACACGGGCAATGCTAACAACAAGAAAAACTATCCTCCGACGAGGAATACCGAAAACTTGAGACGCATTTGTCGCAATGATTGTGAGCTGCTGGAAAACGAACTGTGTCAGACGGAGTACGCGATCGCAAAGCGACATCCTACAATAGGGCAGAAATTGCCACTTGAAGAGTGCGATGACCTTCCTCTGCAGAATTCGGTAGACGGTACAATTCTCAACGGGATTGATAAACTGGGCAGTTCTGCTGACATGGAATGCATGCGACTGGGCATAAAGATGGATATCGTACCAGAGGACGACTGTTTCTGGGAAAATGGTTACAGCTATCGAGGAATTTTGGATACGTCCGAGACCGGGAAACCTTGTCTAAGATGGTCGAAACTGATGCGAGAAATATCCAACTATCCGGAGCTTGCTGGTCACAACTACTGCCGGTAAGTATTTAATGCTCTAAGTTTAAGTAGAATTCGGTTAAGATCATCCATTATTAATTTTCTTTCAGAAACCCTGGAGGAGAGCAAGCTTCTCCGTGGTGTTACGTAGATCTAAAGAAGACCATGGAATTTTGTACTATCACTCGGTGCTCTGATCGCATGTGGATGTACATTATTGCTGGTTTCATAGTTTTCTCCGCAACAATCGTCGTAGCCATCACAATAGTTTGCTGTCGCAAATATCGGAAGCACGGCGTTTCCAACATTCAAAACGTAAATTTTGCCCCCAACTGTGTTTTGAACATTAAATAATCCACTTGTTTTTTCTCCCAGATCAATCTACCGAACGCAGACAAGAACATCTACGGTAACTCCCGACACAATTCACCAATCGAAATGACCTCGCTGATGGCGAATCAAAATTCAACTGGAGCCATCAGTCGCAATACTGAAAACGGGGGTATCCAAGGACTTACAAGTGGTCAACCGGGTGGTCAAGGTCAACCTTCACAGTCTCGGAACAACGGAATCGCTCGAGTTCCGCAGTATACCCTTCAGGATGTTCGTTTCGTCGAAGAACTTGGTGAAGGCGCTTTTGGAAAGGTCTACAAGGGTGAACTTACCCAAAAAGATGGTGACAAAATCTTTGTTGCGGTAAAGGCTTTGAAGGAAAATGCTAGCGCTAAAACACAGGCTGATTTCAAAAGGGAAATCGAGTTGATATCCGACCTGAAACATGACAACATTGTATGCATTTTGGGAGTGGTGTTAAAGGAGGAACCTCTTTGTATGCTCTTTGAGTATATGGCTCAAGGCGATCTACATGAGTTCTTGATTGCCAATTCACCAAACGAAGGCAAGCAACTCACACAGCTGCAATTCCTTTCAATTGCTCAACAAATCTGTGATGGAATGGAGTATCTAGCCAGCCATCACTACGTCCATCGTGATTTAGCGGCCAGAAATTGCTTGGTAGGAGATCACCTGACGGTGAAAATCTCTGACTTCGGTTTGTCTCGCGATATCTATAGTTCTGACTACTACCGGTATGATTATCAAATAACATTCCCAAGTTGTGTACCAATTTTAGAATGATTCTGTTTTCAGTGTTCAATCTAAATCTCTTCTACCAGTCCGCTGGATGCCATCCGAGTCTATCTTGTACGGAAAGTTCACAACGGAGAGCGATGTCTGGTCCTTCGGAGTGGTTCTCTGGGAAATCTACAGCTACGGGTTGCAACCCTACTATGGGTACAGCAATCAGGAAGTGATCAACATGGTTCGAGCTAGGCAGCTTTTGCCCTGTCCGGAAGCTTGTCCTAGTGCCGTTTACTCGCTGATGGTAGAGTGTTGGCACGAGCAAGCCGTACGGCGTCCAACGTTCCCGGAGATCGGGCATCGACTGAAGATTTGGTATCAAGCCCAGAAGAGAAGTAAGTATATTTTGATTATAACATTTTTTGGAATTATTTACGTACAGGAGCTTTGGCAAACTTTTATGTTTAAAAAAATTGTCGGATGCCTTTCGACCTTACATTTGTCTAAATGTATCTTTCGCAAAAGTATTGTTGTCTAAATAATCTAGAGTATCCTCATTCTTCCCCTCAGGTGAACAAACAGATCAATCTTTCAACCGCAAAGGATCCGTCTTGAGTGTCAACAATCAACGAATGTCCTCGCAAGGCAACCTGAATGCCGTTACGCCATCGTCCTCCTCCAGTCATCACTCGCTGAGCCGGAACCCTCAGATGGAATTCCCTCCGCAGCATCCACAACAACAAGCACCTCAACAGCATTCGTCCCACGCGCACGGTTCCCATCAACCACGCAAACATCATCACTCGCTGGAACGGGAGAAGATCCTACGCAACAGCCATCAGCAGCACCAGCAGCAGCAACCTTCATCGCATCATCATCATTCGCGTTCCCATAACCAGAACCACAACTCGTTGGAACGTTCCAGCAACGGAAAGCTGGACGATGGCGAGCAATTCGAGACTCAAAGTAATCGAAGTTTCTACCACAACACTGGCACTAGTCGTAGCAGTAAGAGCATTCATTCGATGCAAGAACAGTCACAATCGCAACAAATACAGCAACCTCATCAACCTGCGGCATCCCAAGCTTACAAGAACTTTAGTCTGCCGAGGAAAAGTATCGACAGCAATTTAGAATTCGGAGACGGTGAGATAACCGCTGCAAGCAGTCCTGGGGCAGGTTACTCTGAACGTAGCAAGCGTCCTCCAAAAGATCCTCATCGACATCATCATCATCACCATCATCATGGATCCGGTCGAAGCAGAAGCCGAATCGAGAACTCGGTATCCTCTCTGAACAGCGAGGCGGATCTGGGTCAGCAGAATCAATTCATACCAAAGAACAGCACCCAATCGTTGGCCCAGCCATCGATGAGTCGGAAACCGAGCAGCAGTGGCAGCATCCTTAGCGTTACCAGTGAAAGCAACGGAACTTTCGGTGCCGGCAACGTCGCCTACAACCACAACAACCTAGCGGCAACTCCGTCCAGCAGCGAGTTCACTGCAAATGGAACGGCCAATCCTGCCACGACCGGAATTCCGCTGATGCAAAGCTCCTACCACGAGGGATAAAAACCGTTTCCAAATTATTTATTCAACCATTCAGCATGCATTTGTCATATAAATATTATATAGATAGTAGGCTAAGAGAAAAAAGTGTTGACGGTACGAGAGAGGTGATTCACGAAGGAATAGATTTATAGATGAGCAATCTAAAGAAGAAAAAAAAACAAACGTGACCAGAGAGGTAAGGCTCAAGCGCAACCTGTATAGGACGAATGGTTCTCAAGTAAACAAAAATACTACGGATGCTACTAGGCTAGACGATAGCGGAATGAGTTAATAAGATTTAAACGAATTGTAACGATGATCTCTAGGTTTGGATTACAACAGTCTAAAATAGTGAGCAGTGGTTTTAGTTTTTTTTTTTAAATTTACACGCTTGACCTTTAATTTGACAATTATAATTTTATTTAACAAAAACAGGCTGATTTTAATAAATAGGTTTTACAATCCAATATTTGGGAAAGACTGAAATACGAATAAATTCACAGCATTTACTTCATTTGCAACACTTCGTGGAAACAACTTTAGATCGATTCTCCGGATTTTTTTTCACTTAGTCAGTCATTCATCTGAAAAATATTCTCGAATTTTATTACTAGACATAAGAAGACACGACGGCAAATGAAAATGTCTAGTGAAATAAATCTAAGTATTACTGGAGCCCTGTCCTCGCTTATTGCAATATCCGAATGTCAGTTCTAATTATAGTTCCAATTACATACATAGAGAGAAACCCATCATCTCCGAAGCTTGATTTGCTAAGAAATAAAAGGCGTATTGAGCAAAGCTTTTCCATCTTCCTAAACGCAGATTAATAAGAAGCACAGATAGTTTCTCTCTTGCAATACTCTACTAAACCATCTACCTACTTAAGGGTCCGGTACCAATTGTCCGACGTATAGTACCGAAATAAAATATCTCCACTGACGGCTATCGGAAGCCAACGTTTTCACATACTGCCAGCTTAGGTAGCTGTGCGTACTTCAACAAATAGACTACACCGCCACGAGCTTCTGGACCTGCCTCTTCTTCAATGCCCATCTGGATTTAACTTAAGCACCTCTCTGCAAATCTCGTGCTCATCTCTTCGAAGCGTGTGATCCATTCATCTCCGCTAGATTTCCGAATCGATTTATAGCACCTATAGTTACCGGCGATGAAGTTCCACGTTTAAGATCCAATTTCCAGACAAACATACGTGGATTATATGCCGCAGGCAGCAATTTAAAAATACGCAACTTTCGAGCCTTTCGACTCAATCGAACTGGTTTCTACCTCGTTCATAAGTCGTTGCGGCTCTGAGTTGGTTGTGGCGACGAGTTTCTTCAACGTCTACACTGAGTGTAGAGGCATATTTCTTTTAACGATGAAAATCATTTCTTTGTAATTCCAGAGTTCACTTTAGCATAGATCGCTCGAATGATGTTGCCAAGGCTGAGCCTTGGCGACATTGGGTTTGAAGTGGTGCTCAGCCAAGATAGCTTTCTATATCCCGATCCAGTAAGTTCAACTATTCCGGCTCTCCCAAATATCAGACTTGACTCCCCGAGTACAGCGACCTTGGGTGATGATCGAAAACGTTTGCTAGGTATCTGTACTTTCCAATGATACCCGGCAAACATAAAATCGCATTAGAAATGATAACTTAAGTCGTTCAAAACGTTACTGTGAATCGCAATTTCTACGGAATAAGTAAAAGATCGTAAAAATGGTTACTTGGAGTCGGTTTAAATGGCAGCTTTGATTTGCAAATTTTGAAGACGATTTTGGTCAATCTGCTGAAGCAGAATAGTTAGGGTCATCTAAGTGGCAGCTGACGACCTCGTCCGACTCTCAGTGGC
Source organism: Uranotaenia lowii (assembly GCF_029784155.1). NCBI lineage: Eukaryota > Metazoa > Arthropoda > Insecta > Diptera > Culicidae > Uranotaenia > Uranotaenia lowii. The sequence goes on along the minus strand of NW_026598496.1, from coordinate 20,080 downwards.
CGGCGTCCGAATCCTCACCGTGGTGTTGTACCGGAACTGCTGGTAGTGGTGTTAGCAATCGCTAAACGTGCAACGGTTTCTCTCCTGCATATAAAGCGGGCCATAGACTACACAAATGGCCAGTACAAATTCGATGATTCCACAACGATTGTTTGATCTATGCTCGCCCACACACTATACAAACATTTTTCACGCGAACGCAAACGATTGCTGGCGAACACAGCAACAGCAACAAAAAAAACCATCTGTACCCCGGCTGGGAGGATGGTTTGTACAAAATATTTCGAACTCGACCGATTTTACTCCAACCGTTTACGCGCTCATTCAAGCAGTGCCATACACTATGCAAATCGTGTTTACAGGGACAAAATTTCATCGAATTTCATCGCATTTGTACAAATGTTGTGTAGTCTGTGGCCCGCTTAATTGTCGGACCACGACAAACATTCAATTAATAAACACACACAGAACACACAGTTAGGTAGTATTTTTAACTTTAACGCTTTTTTTTTTATAACGCACATGCATTGAAGAACCGCACACACGACTTAGCTAGCTACCTGATGGCTAATTATTCTACTTCCTGGGAAGGAACAAGGAACATTAAAGCACACGATTTACAAGGCAAACGTGTTCTTACGGTACAAGACACGGAACAAGAATAACCTATTTTTTACAACGGTTAAATTCGGAATAACCCAGTGGATTCAAGGGATTCCTCCGATTCGCACAAGGACCATCTGTGGTTTCAAAAGGGGAGCCGAAGATTCCCCGAAGGAAGTCGTTGACCTTTGGACACAATAACCAATAGGCTTCGACCCAATTGAAAGAAGGGCTTCTCTTTGCCTCCTACCCAGTCTAATCATTCCATCTCATAACGATCCACCCTTGGAATCTCGATTCTTTCAAATAATGGGGTCAACTCGAGAGATGACGCTGAGCGCACATCTTCTCAATGAGACAATTCCCGTAGAGCGCAAGCTTCCTCCACTTCCTTTTAAACACGTGCATTATCAAATGCATTACATAAATAAAGGCGCTTCTGAGCTGTAAATTCTAAGTATGAGTCTACATATTATAGCATGCAATTGCCCGGTAAATATGAATCGGCAGAGAGGTAACTCAAATCGCCAGAGGGATCGTAACGATCTCTCTGGCGATTTTGCATCATCACATCGTTAGAGAGGAACACACCATACGCGTGCCTTGGGTGAGTGCCACGAATTAAGCTAAGACACGCCCTCAAGAGAAACACACGAAAGCAATCCGAATCTTGTTTGTATGTTTCCCTCCGAGACGCGTGTTCGCCTGCCTGAGAAGTCGACAGCTACTATTGAAAGCACACACGGGACACGGGGACAAAATGCGACCACACCGTACGAGTGTACGATTCAAACTGATTTCGCATGTACGCATTCGTATTTTTTGCCTCTAGGTATCTCGGCAGGACAAACCGAATGAAAATATTTACGTTCTTGGAGTGTCGCCGAAGTTAACCGTTTTATTCTAAGTTCGGTGACTCAACTCTCAATTTTTTGCATGCTCTGTCGATTTCTGAGAGGACGCGCTTACTGGGTGACTACAGTAATGAACGAATTAATTGAAGTAACGAAACTATATATGAAAATGATGTTTACACAAGAAGGAAAATGTAACCCTGTTCCCTGTTACACTGTTCTCTCTGCGACCAGCAGTGTAACGAGATTGCGTAATATCAGATAGTGTTTTCGAACAATTGTCCAATAAGAGAAGCAGGAAATATTGGAGCTGACGATTCGCATGAGTTGAGAGAAAAAACTTGTGCTCTCTGGCATTATTTCAGTAGGTACAAATAAAGTGTCGGATCCCGGATCGGAGCGTTTCTCACAAACGGACCGATTACTGTCAAAAGAAACTTACTTACTTTCATAATGGTCCCGCGTCGATTCTCCGACGTCCTATATGGCCCTGTTGACGATCCGGAGCCAGCGTCTTGGGTCTGCTTCTTCTCGATGTCCTTCTGGATTACATTCAAGCGCCTCTCTGCAAATCGTGTTCTCATCTTTTCGCAGTGTGCCCAATCCATCTCCACTTACGTTCCCGCCCTTTGATGACACCGGGGATATAGTTCCACGTTTGAGATCCAGTTACCAGGCTATGCAGTTTCGCGTCGTCACCGCATATGTGCACCAAGTTTCGCACCCGTACAGCAATACGGATTTGACGTTTGAGTTGAAGATTCGGATCTTAGTTCGTAGAGAGATCTGGCGTGAGTGCCAGATGTTTCGGAGACTTACAAACGCGAATCGGGCTTTTCTGATCCGGGTTTCGATGTCTTTTTTGGTGCCATCGTCAGGCGTAATCTGGCTACCAAGATACTGGAAGCACTCCACTTTCTCAACCTGTTGCCCAGCTACCACGAAATTGGAAGGATTTACTGTGTTGGTTTCCATCGACTTGGTCTTTCCCACATTGATTTTGAGACCTGCTGCCTTGGAACTTTCGGTGAGGTCGTCGAGTTTGCTCTGCATGTCCTGTTGTCTTTGGGTGAGCAAAACAATATCGTCTGCCAGGTCAAGGTCGTTCAGCTGCTCCATTACCGAAGGATTCCACGGCAATCCTCGGTTTGGTCTACAGTCAATCGATCCAGTGAAGATCTCCTCCATTACGATTAGAAAAAGTAGCGGTGATAAGATACATCTTTGTCTCACTCCAGCAGTTACCGGGATTGGTTCGGACAAGACACCGTCGAGCAAGACCTAGCACGAAAATGAGATGGACTAGTTTCTCTGGTACTTCTCGTCGTCTTAGAGCCGCCCAGATGTTTTCATGGTTAAGTCGGTCGAATGTTTTTTCGAAATCAACGAACACAAGCAGAAGAGAGTCCTGGAATTCGTTGATTTGTTAAAATATGATTCGTAGCGTTGTGATGTGGTTCACACATGATCGTCCGGATCGGAATCCAGCTTGTTGCCGTCGGAGTGTAGCGTCGATTTTCTCCTGGATCCTGTTCAGGATCACTTTGCAGAGTACTTTGAGGGTTGTACAGATGAACGTTTTGTCTTGCCAGCTACCGCACTCTGTCAGGTCTTCTTTCTTCGGGACCTTCACAAGGATATCCTGCATCCAGTCGGCCGGGAATGTTGCAGTATCCCAGATGTCAGCGAAAAGACGGTGCAACATTTGTGCTGACAGGGCAGGGTCGGCTTTCAGAATTTGAGCAGGGATGCAATCGATCCCAGGTGCTTTGTTGGATTTCATGTTTTTGATTGCCGCTTCTATTTCACCCAGCGAGGGCGCTTCCGAGTTGACGCCATTTTTGCGACTTACTGTTGGCGCTTCGAGCTGCGGTTTCTGTTGGCCATCGCTATTCGTGACTCGGTAGAGTTGTTCGAAGTTATTCCTTAATCAAATAAAACTGCAGAAATCATGGAAAACCGGAGTAAGTCCAGTGTTTCAGAGAAAGAGAAGACACCTTTCAAATGGCAGAGATAAACTGTTTCGAACCTACCGATGAATCAAACAGTGCTTTTCCTAAGCTGTTTTTGTCCCAAAAACGTAATTTTAGCTGTTAAAACACGGGACGAAATCGTACTGACCACAAGAAAGAAAAATGAGTGGAGCTTGTAATTGACTCCCAGAACTTTTCAATATTGTTTGTACATACTGAATTTGATTGATCATTTCAACAACAAAAATACATATCAGTCATACGTATACCACCGATTTCAATCTGTATGTATCCAATGTAATTGCTACGCGCCCTCTCAACCGAAAGTGCTCAGTTGAAGAATGGAAACTGACGTCATTAATCGTCATCCGTCATTCATTGCTACACACCTCTGCTAATTTCGACCGCCGAAAAAAAACCTCGTCATTAGACAGGTAGGTACGCACGCTAAGGCAGATTAGCTTTTGGCCATCAGATTACACGTCGCAGCCGTTATGACTTAGTTTGGTTTTTCTTCTCGTTCGGGGTGGTAGCTCTCGGATGTTATCTTATTCGCCATGCTTCCTAAATCGTTACTTGCCGGTTTACTGATCGTTGCGTTGCTATGGGACATAAGTCCTACAGACTCGGCCCGGATATTGGGCATTTTTCCAACTCCGTCTAAATCACATTGGATACTGGGTTCAGCTTTGCTTAAGGAACTTGCTCTTGAAGGTCATGAGGTATGAGCTGATTTTGTGAAAAGTTTTGAAAACATCAACAAAGCATTCCCCTGTTGCAGGTCACAGATGTCAGTCCATTTAAACTTTCCAAACCTGTACAAAATTACCGACACATAGAAGTTGAATCAGACCCACAGTTTTTCAATGGTAAGTTTTCAATCTTTAAATTATCAATATCACAAACTTTTGAAGAATTCGAGAACATGTCATCTAACTAGTGTTCTGATTGTTATCTTTAGATTTCATTCTTTTATTATCGACATCAAACAACTCAACCAGCAATCAACTGCAAGTGTTCTGCTGAATATCATATCATTAACGAGATGACTTGCGGATTGTGTCGTGGATACGAATGAGAACAGATGAAAGCTAGATGTTTTTTGGAATCTTCCATTCAAACCAAGTTGATTTCAATCTTTTATTTCATATTAATTCTTAATTCGATTGAAAAAAGTATAATTTTATTGATGATCTTAGAACAAAATTTACCTATGGAGCTGACAAATAATGTAGGAATCACATGTTTAAATCAACATCCACATCAAGATAGAGAGGAAAACCAAAATTAATTTTGACATCCAGATCAACAATCTGAATCAGATCCAGGTCAAGATATATGTCCAAATCAGACTAAGTATCAGAACCACATACAATTCTAATCCTGATGCTATACCGGTCCATATCCATAAACAGTTCCATGTCTACATTCAAATTCAGATCCCACATCCTGACACACAATCCAATCTACATCGAGATCCAGATCCAGATCTGAAGCCAGATTCTGATCAAGGTTGCCGAAATCACAGAAAAATCTGTAATTTCACAGATTTTCATCACAGAATCTGTGTCATATATTTTTGTGTTTTAATATATTTTTCCTTACAAAAATGTAATAACGGCCCAATTTATCATGAATTTTCGATTAAATTAAAGGAAATAGCATCACAGAAAACCATCACAGAAACACAGAATTTTTTTTTCTCAAAAACACAGAATTTTTTTCGGCAACCTTGATTCTGATCCGATAGTTCTGGTCCAGAATCTAAACCTAATCTAGAACCCTATCCTGACACTTATCTGGAGATCCTAAGCAGGAACCATTAAAAAATCCAGAACCGAGATACAGATTCAAATTCCGAACTTCCTGATTCCTGATCCTCGTATTGATAATGGTCCGGAGCTAGATCCTGATCCAAACCCTGAGTATAAGAGTCAATTCGACATCATGATCTTGAAAGAAGTCGTAATCCTGAACCTGATGTTAGTCCTAATTCCAATCGTGAATCTGTTCCTGATCTGGAACCTGGCACTCACACAATGCTGATTTTCAATCCATATTAACCTCTGATCGGAAGTTATTACGGGGTAAACTACAGAGGTTTTTGATTTTTGTATTTTTCGATAAAAGGAATCAGCTTTAAGAAAAAAAAAGTCGATAAACTCCTTAGACCCAGGTTCAATTGGTACATTCTTAGGACCAGTATCATTTATTCATTATTTATGATCTTCCTAAGTATTTGAGTCGATAATGGGTAACTGGTTAGTGTTTTGCAAAACTTCCACACCATTGCCTTTTTGTGCCATTCTATAAGATTTTACTTGTAAGATTTATTCAAAACACAACATTGAAAACAAAGAAGAATAGTACCACTGTGTGCTTTGCTTGTTAAAATATAAAACTCATATTATGAATGATTGAAATTCGTAAAAAATTTCTCCTACAATTTTTTTTATTTAAATAAACATAATTTAGATATGAATCGCTGTGAAATAATATTTCCTTTTAAAAGATCAATTTAATTTAACAAAAACAACAAACATTAAAGTACAATTCCTTAGACTTATGTCTACAAAGAAACTATTTCCTTAGTGTTCAAAGAATAGCAAACTGACACCAAAACGAGGTTAGAGTTGACAATTTCCATGCTTTGTTAGCATGCTATCATGCTTTGTTAGCTAAATTTGGCCAAGTTTGACCGAATATGCAAAAGTTTTGCTCTCGTTCTTCATATGGAGATAGCATATTTATACCAAATTTAGATTCTCAAAAAGCTCTTATAATACCTCTTTAAGCCAGCTTATTAAAAGGAGTTAAGTAAGCACAAAGATGTCAGATTTATGTAGCAATTAGAAACAAAAAATGGCAACAAGGTATCATTAAGGTTTCAATGAAACCTAAGATTATGATTAAATTTTTATGAAGAGATTAACCACCGTAATTTTTGTTTGTTACTTTGATTTATCGGCCTAGCGGTGAAAAGTGATGTCCTTTTTAGTAGGGACATCTAAAGATTATGAAATTTTTATATAGATGGATAGAAGGTTAGAAAAAATGAAAGATGGTGAAAATGAGCGGGTAGAATTTGTCTAGAAGCATTACCATCACATACCAAATTTTTGTTCCTCACGAGCCTACTACTATGAAGTGGTAGATACAGATAGAGTTGCATCTACCACCACACATTAGTAGGCTTAGCGTGGTCCGCCCCACAAGCGAGAACTTGTAGTGCGGACGAACAAAAAGATGGTATGTGATCGCTCAGATAAGCTCCCTTTAACTCGCCAACAGTCTATTTAAGGTAACAATAAAGCATTATGGACTTAAACTTGGAACTAAACAGTTGTACTCAGTCAGTGCTCCTATGGAAGAAATCCCCTCACTGGTTTTCCTTGCCGTGTAGTATCCTTGGGCTTAGGATTGTGTAGTTGGGCCAAACTGGGGTCGCGACAGTTAGCTAAATTAGGTATCATTTTCCCCGAATAACGTTAAAACAATGCTCTAATATTCCTCCAATTACTAATGCAGAGATTGCACAGTTATGCTAAATTTTGGGTTGTACTGAAAGCTCATTGACTCGAGACCCGAATTTTAGCATTTTACCACCTTTATTCGGGAAAAATGATACATAATTTTGCAATCAAGGCCTGATAGCAAAATTAGGTAAATCTGATCGAGATAAGTTTACTTTTTTGGATGAAGCAATAGGTGTTGAGGACCAAAAATATGAAAAAAGTGTACGAAATAAGAATAGTACCACTTTTTTCTTTCTACAAAAATCAATATTATTTCTAAAAAATTTAAAATTTTAAAAAAGATTACTACATTTTAAGGCGTTTTCTAGTATTCCGAAGGTTTTAAAGGGGTTTTTAAAAGATTTTCCTCAAGCACTAAGGAATTCAACTCTTGATCTATAATACTTTATCAAACTGCTTAATTTCCTCATGAACATGACGTGACATGATAAGATTCTAGGAATAAGATTTGCATAAAAAACAAGCTTATAATTCAAATATTAATTTTTCTAACCAGTCAAACACTTTTTTCTGTTTTAAGTCGTAGAAGGCAGCACTATCTTGCTGTTAAACGGAATTGAGACCCATTTTTGACTATCCAGATGTAAGGTGTGCTGTTTGATTTTGGTCAGGAAAAAAGTAGGTAATTGGCACCACTTGATCGCGATGGAAGTTCTAAGATCACCAAACCAAATAATTAGAATTGCACCAAGGTCTCTAAAACTGAATTTCTTTGACCGATAATTAGAAAAATCTATTACTTTCCTAAGAAACTTGATGGACCAGATAGCTAGCAGTATTAATGGTATGATTTGCAAATGGATCGGAAGTGGAGATGAGAAGAAACTTCACCGGGCGTAAATTCTTGAGTTGGTGAGTTTTTGCAAATCCAGAAAAGCTTCCTTCACAGTGAACCGAAAAATACTGTGTTAGAAAACTACCTTGAAACGATAAATATGGGCCTAAACCTACACGGAAAATCAATATTGAGGTATAATTTGGTATTAACTGCAAGATGGTGCTGCCATCTACGGTTTGAAACTGGGAAAAGTATGGTTTACTGAAAAAGAAATGAAACTTTTTTAATTCCAAACTTTTTTTTGATTAACCTAGAACGTTTTTCTTTCATTTCACGTCATGCGTCATGCAGAAACTAAGCAGCTTGACAAAGTATTAAAAATCCCTTTAAAACTTTGGAAAAGTAGGAAACGCCTTAAAACGCAGTTAAAGCATTCTTATTTCGCATCATCATCGAATTCTTATTTCGCATTTGTTTTCATAGTTTTGTTGCTCGACGCCAATTGACGCAAATTGAACGCAAATCCAATAAAATTAAACTTTTGCTTGATAAAATCAAGTTGAAAAAGAAATTTTGACGAATTTTGATTATTAATATTTCAACAAGCAAAATTTGTTTCACTCAATGTATAAGGAGTGTCCATTTTATAAAACGGACACCTAGATGTTACGACAAAAAGTTGACGTTTAACCCAAATTTGATGAAACTGGTTGCACCGTGTATAAAAGTTTGTTGACAAAGCACTGACATATTTTTTTTGTGAGAAAGCGACTGGATTTAGTAAAATGGGATAAATTGATAAAGAAACCCGTGTTTTTATAATTCAAAAGTACGGCTCAGATGGGCTATCGTGAGAAATATTGCAAAGCTTGTGAAACGATCGAAGTCTACGGTTTATCAAATCATCAGGAAGATTGGAGAGCACCATACTCTTGAAGATTTGCCAAGATCCGAAACCAGCAGAGGCACAGTGAATCCACAAATCGAGAAGAAATGTGTTAAGCTTTTGTTGTCACATGAACATAACTCTGTTAGAAGAATTACCAAGAAACTGAAAAATTTCGTTGAGACCGTCCAAAACATAAAATGAAGGAACCACATTAAGACCTACAGAAAGCAGAGACAACCTAAACGGAGCGCGGAAGCGATGTCGGAGACTGGATACGATTTTGAAGAAGCAAAGTAACCGTTGCATTTTGATGGACGATGAAACTTATTGCAAACTGGACACAGTCGCTCTTCCTGGGCCGCAATTTTTCAACGCAATTGTTGGTAAGGAGGTACCTCCTAGATAAGCGATCCATTGAAATCGAAAAGATTGGCAAACAAGTGCTTGTTTGGCAAGTTATCTGCTCTTGCGGAGAAAGAGGTTCGCCAAATTTCACAACAGGTACCATTAATGGTGAAAATTATCGTAAGGAATGAATCGAAAAACGCCTTGTTCCTCTTTATCGTCATCATACAAGCCCACCATTGTTCTGGTCTGATCTTGCTTCCGCACTCTAGGCTTCAGCTACTCTCAAACTACTGAAATCCTTTAAAATATGTTTTGTTGAGAAAGAGGACAATCCGCCAAATTTTCCTGAGCTGCGCCCAGTAGAGCGTTACTGGGCAATCATCAAGCGCAATTTTCGGGAGGATGGTAGAGAAGAACAGTTCATCAACGAGTTCAAGAAGATGTGGACAAAAGCCAGCCGAAAAGTCAAGCCGGAAACTGTAAAGAGGCTTATGAGGGGAGTTTGAGGAAAAGTGCACCAATTTTATCGTTAAAAATTTTGGTTAAATTTCTCACTTCCTTCTTGTTCTAGATTAATTTTGTAATGTTTTACAGAAAACTCTATGTGATTTGGTCAATAAATGAATAAGATATCGTCAAAACAAAGTGTCCGTTTTAAAAAATGAACAGTCCTTACACGATATTTGTATCCAGAAAAAAAATGAAAAGCACAGTCATGGTTCACAGATTAATATATTAATGTGATAGATTTCATTTAAGACTCTTGTAGTCAAAGGGGTAAAAGTGCACAGAACATTTTTGATATGATGACACGTGTGTGTTTATGTTCGTTTAAAATATAGTTTTACACATGAATAATCGTTTGGCTTATTAATTCAATGTTGACCATTTTGGCACTGGACTAATTTGAAGGTAAAACAAACGCCTTGGACAAACGCCTTGTCTAGCACATCCCAATAACTGCATTAGATTAACTGAGATTAAACTTACAATAAGCTTTTTTAAAAAAAAGAAAATGACATTTGCCCAACAAATATGGAGATGCGGGATTCAAACTATCAAAAGTAGTTTGTGAACGTTAATTCTCCTAAAAGACTCAATTTCTTACAGCAAAATAAACATTTAAAAGCCATATTAATCATTTAATAAAGTTTCACATTATTTTCAGCTCTCATAGAAATCGCCTTCCAACAGCACGATGTGAACCCTGTATCAAAAATGATCGAAATGTACTCGGTGATCAACTATTTCACCAATTCAACCTTCAGTTCAACTGGTGTACGGGAACTGCTGAAATCGGATGAAAAATTTGATCTTCTCATTATGGAAGTGTTCCTGGATCACGCTTTGCTCGGATTCGCAGATCACTTCGACTGTCCAGTGATAGGATTAACCACCCATGGAACGCTTGGCTGGATGAACGAGCTAGTTGGAACTCCTCAACCACTTTCGTATGTTCCGCATGTTCACATTGGGTTCACCGATCGGATGAACTTTTGGCAACGTACTGCTAATGTTCTGTTTACGGCTGCGGAAAATGTTATGTTGGAGCTGTTCTTCTATCCTGTGCAGGATCAGATGTATCGAGACAATTTTCCAAAAGCAAGCAGATCGCTGACCGAAATGAGAAAGCACGCCGTATCTCTGGTGCTTGTAAACAGTCATTTCAGTTTAAGCTTCCCTCGGCCTTACCTCCCGAATATGGTAGAAATTGGAGGTTTCCACGTCAACCGGAAGGTTAATCCTCTGCCTACGGTAAGTTTTGTTAGAATGAAGTCTGACGTGTTTTATAACGAGTATATTTTTCAGAACATTCGTAACTTCATCGAAAATGCTACCGAGGGAGTCATATATTTCTCCATGGGTTCCAATCTGAAACCCTCAATAATGGAACCCGAGAAAAGAGACGCTTTTCTTCGAGCCTTGGCTAAGCTAAAACAACGAATCATCTGGAAGTGGGACGATGAAACCCTCGCCTTGGATAGTGACAAATTCCTGCTCGCAAAATGGCTACCTCAAGATGATATCCTTTCACATCCCAACGTCAAACTGTTCATTACCCATGGAGGTTTGCTGAGCTGCACTGAGTCGATCCACCATGGTAAACCGATTGTTGGAATCCCAATTTTTGGTGATCAGTTGCTGAACATGCGTCGTGCCGAATTAGCCGGATGGGGAGTTGCTGTGGCCTACAGTGATGTTACGGAAGAAGCCCTCGGGCAAGCGTTAAACAAAGTCCTCAATAACAAAAAGTATGTTTGTCCTATAAATCTTGTTGAAAGATTTTTATTTAATAAAAAATCCTTACAGATACTCCGAAAATGTTCAAGCAATCTCGAAACGGCTTCGGGATCAACCTGTGCCACCGATGGATTTGGCCAAATATTGGGTTAACTACGTTCTCCGACATGAGGGTGCCGACCATCTGAAGTGCTCCTCCCAACATCTCAGCGTGATTGAATATCATAATTTGGACGTGTTTACATTTTTGAGTGCAATCGTTGGTGCCGTATTATATGTGATAGTTAAATGTTTTCAAAAGGTGCGAAAGTGCTTTAGTGGAAAGAGTAACCATAATAAAAGAAAAATCAATTAGTTCGTGTGACTTGTTTGTGTAAAATAAATGTTCTAAGTCCAACATTATAACTTTGAAAATTGTATCTTATTAACTTGAACAGTAAGATCCGGATCCGTTGTGGAAAAATCAACTCTCCCTCACACCATTGCATTGATCTATGATTACAGCAATTGCAGGGAACCTTAGGTTACGATATGTATTTTCTTAGCTCGGCTTTGCTAACCGATTAACAATAATGATACAGATTGCTTATGATACTCATCGTGATAATCTTATGGACATCAGATAATATGTTCTTTGCTGGTGATGAGTATGAAAATTTTTACAGATTGCTTCCAATTCTACAGTAAGTACCAGGCCGGACAAATCAGAGCTATTTTATCTAAAAACCTGTCAAAATCCGGGCATTTGATTTCAAAATTGACAACCAAAGATCCGGGCAACATCCGGGCAAACTTGGTCAAAACCCAGAAATTACTCAACAAAAATAAAGAAAAATAAATTGGGAAAAAAAATTTCATTGAAACTAAACAGCACAATTTTAATTGTATTTTAGGCTTCCAAAAAATCTTTCATGACTATTTTTATAAATTTTGCTCAAAAATGTGGTTTTGGATGCATTAATAAAAACTTTTAACAACTTATTTTGTTTTATTTTATTAATTGTTTTTTTTTATGTGGGTGATAAAGTGAATAAATTCGGGCAAAATCCGGGCTTTTCCAATGAAAATCGGACAACCGAGCCGAACCGGACTTTTCCCAAATTTTATATCATGTATCCGGCAAACCCGGATAGAACCGGACAATCTGCAAACTTATTGTACCCCATAAATTAAAAACATGTTTCAGTAATTTAAATTATTAAAAAGTTATGTTTTGGGAGAAATATAATTAAATTTGCGTTTAAATTATTTTCATTTTCCATAGGAGAAAACTATACAGAACGCACCAGTTAAGCATTACCCCTTTTTACAGCGCAAAAAATCATGTTAGAACAGAATTGAACGTTTACGACGCTACAAAGAAACGATAAAAACTCACTTTTGATGATATTTTTATTAAAAATTCTAGCGTAACATTTAAAAAGGGCGAAACTAGCAGTTAGCTCGAAACGAGAAAAAAGCATTTGAAAATTCGGAACACCTATTCAAATCCTATTTATAAAATCGACCACTTTTTGTTCAACAAAATCAAAAAATGTGCATTATATTCTCTTATTGTTCGATGGTTATCAAGAACTTTAACTTATTTTCAGGTAATTTCAGAGATTTTCGAGTTTCGCCCTATTATTGTTTTCGATTTCAGTTACGCCTGCAAGTTTCGCCCAATTGATCGGCCGTTTTTGTTTTGGTTTTGAAGTTACGCCCATTCATCCTACACGCAAAAACTAATTAGGCCGTTTTGTCACACACGGTCAACTCAGTTACGCCATTTGGCTCTACACGAATAGAAACTGGAGCAAGGTAGTTTTGACCGAATTACCACAATAGCTAACGAAATAAAGTTAAAAGCGTTTCTATTAGTGAACGCTTGTTAATTTTCTCAGTATGCGCAGTCATTTTTTATCAATTTTGCGTAAATTTAGACGATTCACGAATTGCTACCTAGAAACTTTAAAATTCGATCGTTTATTTCGTTAAAATAATTCACCTAAAGGGTGATACGATCAATATTTGGTCAATATCAACTTGCCGTATTTCTTTCAATTTTGCATTTGAAAAACCTGAACACCCCTCATTTTGAAGGTGTGTGTGTGTAGAATGTTGCTCCTATTTTGATTTTGGAATTCACTCTTCAGTTGTCAAAATGCCGCTCAAGGAAGAAGAGCAGCGCGGCGTATCAAAATTTTGCTCGCGCATCGCGAAAATCCGAGCTACTCGCACGCAAAGCTGGAAAAATCGCTAAAAGTTGCCAAATCAATCGTTACAAATGTAATTAAAGTACTTGGGGAACGTTTGTCGACAGCCAGGAAGTCTGGATCGGGGGGAAATCGAAAACCGAAAGCCGCTGAGATGACAAAGAGAGTTGCCAGTAGTTTCAAGCGAAACCCTAACCTCTCTATCCGAGATGCCGCAAATAAGCTGGGTGTATCGTCTACAACCTCGCATCGAGCCAAAAAACGAGCTGGACTATCGACTTGCAAGCAACCAAAAGTTCGGATAACATTCCTCTATCAGGTTTGATCAGCTTAATCGAGTATGCTAATATAACTTCTTTTCAGCTCAATTTTTAAGTAGTTAAACGAACTTTAAAGTTGACAAAAAGTTCGCATAAATCGTCAAACAACTTCTAACCAGCTTCAAAATCCACTTTATAAGCAGCATAAAAAATCTAAAAAATTACTCTTCCGCTCCTTCAATTGCCTTCTCAAGTCTGCTATTTTGATTCATATTAATCAACTATATTTGTTACTAACTCACATTACATTTAAAAAACATGTTCATACCAAGCCTCGAACCCGAGCTCGCCGCTTGAAAGTTGAGATCCATACTTGTTGCCCTATATGAACATCATGAGTAGGAAACGATTTTACTCGATGATTTTCTTTAAAACGACTTCCAGGTTCTTTATTTCTACTTAATTCCCACTTTCAAGCTGTTAAAAAGTTCTTCCGGAACTTAATGTGTACTTCATATAGTTGTTTCCCAAGTAACGATGTGTTTATTTATGCAAACACGTGTTGAAGTTCGAAAAAAGTAGATTTTAGCCTTTAAATCTACTTCAAAGTTTCTATAATACGAAGTTGCTTTTGAACGCCCGTTGGAACTAATTAAAAACTTTCAAGTTTACTAAATAGTACAACAGAGACTTTTTACGAACTGTTGAGCTGTATAAAAAGACTTGCAACCCTTTGATAGCTACTTGATTTTGATAAAAATGAGAAGTACGTAACAAGTAAATTATTTTTCTTCATACAAACTTTAAAGTTCCCAAAAAGTAGAAACAGAAACCAAAACAGTACTTTAAAGCTTTTTTTGAGTATTGGCTGAACTTGATAAAGAATGAAGTTCCATGGACCTCGAAAAAGCATTTTGAACAGCAAAAAAGTTCCACAGAACTTTTGTACAGCTATATATGAACTTATTAGTTCGTTCCTTAAGTGATATTCGAACTTTTGGTTGCTTGGGTAGTGACTCCAAATCGCGATAATAAACAAAATACGACGGCCAAAGCACTATCCCGGAGGCTGTACACGACGATGCTGACGAAGTTTGACTGCGTGGTAATGGACGACGAAACCTACGTCAAAGCCGACTACAAGCAGCTTCTGGAACAGGAGTTTTATACGGCAAAAGGGAGGGGAAAGGTAGCAGATATTTTCGAGCACATGAAACTGTCAAAGTTCGCGAAGGTTTGGCAAGCCATCTGTACCTGTGGCTTGAAAAGCAGCATTTTCATAGCTTCCGGGACTGTCAACCAAGAAATTTACGTGAAAGAGTGTTTGAATAAACGTCTGCTGCCTTTCCTGAAGAAACACGGTTGTTCCGTACTGTTTTTGGCATCTTGCCATTAGGGTAAAAAGGCCATGGAGTGGTACGCCGCCAACAACGGGCAGGTGGTTACCAAGGTGGTACTTATTAAACTTGAAAAAGAAATTAAATTTGATTTTTTAAATAAACGATTTCACCGATTTACATGCGTTTTCCCTTGACCAAATTTTGAACGTATCACCCTGTAGGATAGTTTATAAAAACTTATCATTCATAAGTTTAAAAAAAGAAATTTGAAATTAAAAACAATATTTTTTTTAAGAAATTGTGATATAATATTATTGAAAAATGTGTTTTTTTTTTAAATAGAGATGCAAACTTGTACACATAATTTTTAGTATGACACGAATGCCACGAAGATGGTAAAGTGTCACTAATAAAACTTAACTTAATAATAACAATTTTTAGCACTGATTATGGTGAACAGATATTGATTACATATGATACATTTTCAGTGCCTATGTTTCAAAAACTGATTTCGAAAGATTTTGACGAAAAGAAAACATAACACGTAACTCAAAGATAATATTTTTTTAAAGAATTCAATCCGATGGTTTCTGGGATATATAATGTTGGAGTTTCGCTGTTTAGGAAACTTCGCGGTCCTTAACGGTATTATATAACATAACTAAAGCAAGTCCTGACACATTAAGGACCGCGATGAAACCTAAGCCGAAAGTACCAAAATTTGGCACGTATTTATCTCGGAAACAACTTAACTTAATTTTACAAACAGTTATGCTTCTAAGGAGTGTATTCGAAAAAAAAGCAATACATTGTTTTGTGAATAAATTTTGAATGCATTAATGGGAAGTGATGAAATTTTCAGTGAAGCTAGCTAGTAATGAAATGTGCTCGTGTGCACAATTCTGACAATCTGACAAGCGGTTTTTGAAATACCGTTCAATACAGAAACTAACTGAGAACATTTTTTGGGCAGGATCGAGAAAAATGCCGGAAAATCCCAGTGGAAGACCCAAAAACAGCTGGAAATAAACTATTCGACCAAAGTTCAGTGAGCCAAAGTGAGCTAAAATTTTAATAAAAGTTAAGATCCGAAAATTTCAATAGGGGTAAATGATAAAAAAGGAAAATTTTTCTGACTGGTTTATTTAGCAGGCTAATAAATAGGCCTGATTTCCTCTATAAAAGGTAGAAAAGTTGCCCACCGGTAAAATATACAAAATACGGTGGTCAAATCCTGCGCAAAATATTTTGACCGCAAGTGGGCAGATATTTTGAAAACAATCGTAATTAACTCTTTGGCGAGCGCATGGCTGATTTCCAGAGAGAAACTTTTCGTTGACAAGTCTTGCCTGTATTTTTCAGAGTTAAACGGGAGAATAAAAATTGAAAAAAATCATGTGGCGTAGGGCTTAGTTGGGTCATTATGAACAAATTTTCTTCATGTAACACACTTACAGCCATCAAATGTTTATTTTTTAGGATAAATTCTGCCAAGCTGTCAACAATGAATATTTCGTTGCTTTTCCTCATGCTGTAAGGAAACTTTTTTTTGGTCGTATGTTCTTGAGTCGTCTGTACCTATCTACCCCACTGTCTAGGAGGTAATAAATTGGCCTGCCTTCGACCAGACCGAACTGAGCGCCATTAGAAAATTTAAAAACAACTGAAACTTAATCTCGAGTTATTCATATCCTAGTTCGCAAAACTGAAAACAAATGATTAAAAAGAATTCCTTGAATTATAAACTATTGATTCTAGCTCATTAACATAAAAAAAAGTGTTTCTAAATGAAAATATTTGCACATGAAGTTTAAGTGTCTCGAAAAAATGCTGATGGCGTTCAGTTCGGTCTGGTCGAATCCCGACCAATTATGAACACGAATTACGAACTTGGTTAACGATTTTTGAAAAGTAGCAGTATTTATGCGTTACATTTACCCATAGTAAGCAGTGTATGATGAAGGGTTATACCATCCCAGCAAACATAAAATCAAATTAAAAATGATAACTCAAGTCATTAATAACGTTACTGCGAATCGTTATTCTAACAAACGCAAGTAAAAGATCGTAAAAATCGTTACTCGAACTCGGATTAAATTGTTTAAATCGGATATGATAAAAATTCCGCCATGTTTACAGATTTTGAAGACGATTTCGTTCCATTTCTTCTCCCGCGTGGGACAAGAGAGAGAACAGCTTTGATGTTCTCTCTGCGACCAGCAGTGCAACCATATTGATAAAAATCAGATGGTGTATTAGCAAGAATTGCCTAATGAAAGAAGCAGCAAATATTGTCGCTGGCAACGGTTTGCATGCGCTGAGAGAAAAAACTTGTACTCTCTTGCATTCTTTCTATGATGTAAAGCATGGATCACCAAGAATCTGGACGCACTGCTTATTATACCATTGCGCTCCTAGTTGTTGGATCTGGAATGTTTTGACAGTACTTTGTTCGGAAATGTTTCCTCTATCAGTGCTGAAAATTTCATTACGATTCGTTTTGTTTCAAAAAAGTTACACGTGATGGAAGCCGCGAGACGAAAATAAATTTTGAACACCCACGTTAAAAACCGACGTGGTCGGGTTAAAAAAATCGCTAAATCGTTAAAAATGCTCAAACCAACCGTGTGCAGCGTTCTCAAACGTTTCCGTGAGATGCATACTATTGATCGGCAGGTTCATACCAAGCGTTATAGTGGACCTAAGAATCAGAAACTGCATTTGAAGGTGTTGAGAACGATCAAGGCAAACACAGGGTAGTCGGACTACGACATCGCCAAGAAATTCAGCGCTGACCGGTACACCGTCAGAAGGATTAGTGTGCGCGAAGGAATACGGTCCTATCGGGCCAGTAAGCAACCAAACCGGACATTAGAGCAGAATTTAGTAGCCAAAGAACGTTCCTGGAAGTTATACAACAAGATTCCAACGAAGTACGACGGATGCATTCTCATGGATGACGAAACGTACGTGAAGATGGATTTTGGACAGCTTCCTGGTTAAAAATTTTATAACGCCACTGAACTGGTGCACTGCACTGGTCAGGGTGATGTCCCCGCTAAGTTCAAATACGTTTTTGCCGATAAGTTGGCAAGAAAGTGTTTAATCTGGCAAGGTATTTGCAGCTGCGGACGAAAAACCCCGGTTTTTGTGAAAAACAAGACCATGACTCCGAAATGTACAAGGAGGAGTGCTTTAAAACCTTTTTTTTTTCGTACATTAGATCTCACAAAAAGCCAGTAAAGTTTTCGCCAGATTTGACAATCTTCCACTACAGCAAAGAGGTACTACGGTGGTATCGGGCCAACGGGTGGATTTTGTCGAAAAGGACATCAACCCACCCAACTGCCCTCAATTCCGCCCTATCGAAAAATTTTGAACAATTGTCAAGCAGAAGATGAAGAAGAATGGTAGGACGACTCGGGAAGCAACAGAGATGAAGAGATTGTGGAATGGCCGCTGAGGTCAGTGAATAGGGTGTTCAAACTTTAATGAGTGGTACTAGACGAAAAGTTCGAAATTACATCAAAAAAACATCGAAATATTTTTTCTCTTATTTTTCCTTTGAAGTGCAATAAAAACCCTACATTTTGATTACAAAACATTTTTATTTCGTTTACATAGCTCCGAGATAGACTCGTTTTAATGCGTCCAGATTTGTAGTGATTCATGCTTTATATTGCCTCCACTTTGGTAGGTAAATGCTGTTTTTTCGGGTTTCATACGATCATTTTATAATGTATATGAAACGATAACAAAGTTGTTGAGAAATATACCTACAAAAATGTTTGCTGGGATAATAACTCAATTTAATTTATGTATAAAACTTGCAAAATATACAAATGTTACCAAAATTTGAATGTGAAGGAAAAGGAAAAATAGCTACTAAATGTTCTTTTGATAAGTCATTTTTTGCAAAGCTTGTCAAGTCTATATAATCGACTGGTTTGATATAAACTTAAGGATTCAGCTCTCTTTTTTCCAAATTTTTGTTTTTCACTTTTGAAATTTTATTTTTGGTTTTGATAAAATTGTAAAGATTTTTCCAAAAACTGAAGGGAACATGCTCAGCATATTTTTCTAAATCCAAATATTGTTTTTGGAAGAAAAAAATTAATTTCTCATAAAATTAAAAACTTTACACAATACGGATTAAACTTGATTGAGAAACTTTATTCTTAAAAAAAATCTAAAAACAAAACTACCTAAAGTTCATAACAAAAATATGCTCATACGCTTATGATCTTAGTCCTTGATGTGTTGAGATCTTACAAGGCGCGAGGGAGGATTTCTGTAGGAAATCTTACTATTTCTTACAAGAATGAGGGGAAATGCTTACGTATTTAGTGATCAGCCCCTAAGTTGATGAATAAATCATTTGACCATTAAAAAGCATTAGAAATGACAGGAAATATTTCAAAATAATTCCATAGGACAAAAACTATGGGGTAACTGATCTGTAAATCAGTGCAGATATATTTTTTTCAAAATTTCTTCAAAATCCAAACAAAGCATCATAAACTGGATGTAAAACAGGTGATAACAATATTTCAACATATGATCAGATAATCCAAACATTAAACACTTCCCAAAACGGTTTCCGTTTCACGGGGTTATATTTTTTATAACATCTGAAATGACAAAGTTTTTGTTTTAAAAATTTATGTTTTTTTCCCAAGAGCAGAGTCGTTTAAAATCATTCTATTTTTTACAAAACAACCAGCAAATATATACTTTAACCTGCAAGGGACCTTGCCACGATCAGAAATGTTAAGGATTCAAACGCTAGAATTTTTTTTTGAAATAGGGTTTTTCATAAATTTTGTCGTCTAAAAGACATAATCTGGTACCGGCTATACAGCTTACGAGCTCTGGAACTAGTAAGAATTTGTTGTTTGAGGTTAGGTTTTAATAGTCATAGCTAGGCAACACTTTAATCCTTTCGGAGAAAAATTTGCAGAACATTTCAGCAATCTTCACTTAGTTTTCCGCTTGGTAAAAAAAATCTGGTATAACACTTGTCTTCCCTAATGACCCTTAACCGTAGTTGTCGATCACGTGCT
>NW_026598495.1:0-25000 GCF_029784155.1 Uranotaenia lowii | reverse complement strand
AAACATCCCTTCGTCACTATCAATAACATTGGCAACTGAGGAGGATGAAGCTGCTCGGGAAAAGGCTAGGAAGGCGATACCCGAGGAGGAGAAGAACTACATCGAAATCCTCAAGCTTCCGGAAATTTCGATTACTGAAGCGGAACGAACTTCGCCGCCCAATAAAGCGGCTGAGCTGGCTGTTAAGAAGTCCTCTACCAGTCCTTCAAAGTCCCCGGTTGATGGTAAGAAAGCTACCAGCTCAGACGTTGACAACAGCTCCTCGTTCCAGCAGTCTTTTATACAATCAATCAAGGAGAAAGAGAGGATGAAGAACAAATCGAACAATAAATCTACGGACAAACAGCTACCTTCACCGGTTCTTGCGCCACCCACGTCCTCACCGAGCAACAACAACGCATTCAAGCTACCGAATGCGACAGTGCTCAGCAATGGCATTGTTAAACTCAATTCCTACCCTGAGCTGGATCTCATCAACAAAAACAGCAGTGCTGCTTCGCCTCAACCAAAACCTACCCCCTCACCTCCAAAACCCACCCACCAACAGCAGCAGCGACACGTTCCGATTGCACCGAAACCAACCGGAACGTTCTTCCCACCAACCGGTACCCCGTTAAACCCTGCACCAAGCTATCGGAAAAGTATGTCCCCACCAGTCCCCAAACCATCGTCCGTCTCCCCAGGACAACCGAAATCGAAAACACCCCCAATCCATCCTTCCGGATCACCCTCACACGCAGCCCTCGCCGCCATGGGCCCGATGTTTGGCATCCAAATGAAACCGGAAAGCCCCAGTTATAGTATGGGGCCAAAAAAACCGGAACCAAAACCGAAAAAGACGGTCGCCCAAAAGTCACCGAAACCAAACGTCATGAATCTGTCGTCAAGCCCTCAAGGGTCACCCACTTCTACCGGTAACAGCACCGTAGTGGACCAGACCAACAAAACCAAAGAACTAGCCGCAATGCTCATGATGAACAACAACGCGCACAAGCTCCAATTGGCCAACTATCTGAGCGAGCTGGCCCGGAACAATAACAACTCAGCCGTCGCAGCGGCCGGCATGATGATGAACCCCCAGATGGCGGCGGCGGCAGCGGCGGCCGGAATGCACCACCATCACCCACAGTCCAATCCGATGCAGATGATCAATCCGCTTTACGCGTACCTGATGCAGCAGCAATTGAACCGATTTGCCAAGGCGGCCAGCAACGACCAGCTGGAGAAATGAGACCAGTGGAGGAATGGAAGCCAAACTCCCAAGGGAACGATTGTGATAGAAATACCGTAGACCCCGGGTATCGTAGTGAGTCTCTCGGAAAACAGTTATTAATTTTGAGCAAGCCATCAGCAGCGGCAGTAAATCTTAAAACCATTATTTATTGGATTATTTGTCGGCTCCGGTTCTCAAAATTGAAACCTCATGCTAGAGGCAGCAGGCGGCGAAAAAAAAACGAAAACAAGAGAGCCGGGCTCAAAACATCCCACATCCCATACGTATACGCTTATAAAATCGTTTCTGTAAATAATTCAACAACATCGGAGATGTTAGTGTTAGTTTTAGTGAGATTGTAAATATCGTCTTTGAATGTTTGCGTGAGAGAAGATAGCATTTGCGGGAAACGAGGCCTTCAGCCCATCAACTGATTTCGGAGGGAAATTGTGCGCGCCACCACCGAGAGTAGTAATGTTCTGTGTTTTCGGCCTTTCTGTTGTTCCTACGATCTTCGTTAATGTCGAGTTAATTCTCACAATTTCACATCTTGGTCTGGTGGTCGTCGGTACCAGTTCCATTCATCTTCGAGCCGAGTGTTGGGCGAGATAATCTCATACTTTATTGTTCCTAAATTGAAACCTCGAGGCACAGCCTTGCGCTCGCCTCCGGTACCAACTCGTTAAAGTTTTCAGAGCAAGTCACGCATAAGCTTGAACAGCCGGTCTGCACGAATGCTTTCTTCTCGGCACGCCGCTACTTTTCTTCGTCTTCGTCGTCGAAGTTTATAGCCGCCGACTCTCGACAACATCAGGCTTAGGGCATATCTCTTTATATGTATAGACTCTGCAGGGTGCCTGTTTTGGCATTGAAATTCTGTTATGAGGCCTTCGGGCGGTGGTCAGGCGGGAATCGGAACCAGAGCTGTTGTGGCTCACACAAGATGTGATTCCTCTTTCGGAAACTCTCTCATTACATAATGGATGAATGGAATAGCGAAAACTCTTATTGTACAGCTAGAATTTTTATGGCCAGTGATAAGTGGTTATGTAAATAGAAAAAAAGCCTTTGTTTAAGGACTGCTCACATGTATGTATGTATGTACGAATAGATTGTTGAAACCACAGTCATCGGAAGCACTGTTGAATCTGGCATTATGTTATATTTATTTTCTGTTTTTATTCTGTTGCATAACTTGAACTCAACTAAGATAGGGCCGAGTACCACACGTGTGACTTAGAATTGTAAATATAAAATTACATGCCATATTATTCCTATTAGCATAGCAAGATGTGTATATCATAAAAGAAACATGTTTCAAGTGAAATAAAATTGAAAATAATACAAAACTTAACACATTCTTTTCAATTGGAATTTCAATAAAGGCTCCGAAAACCCCGCATCTGTAATATCATCAACAGTGATTTTTCTATCACTTGTCTCTCAGCTCAGTGTCTTTTGTCCTCTACAATGTTTTTATCACTCACCGTCGTCTTTCGCCCATCAACTCGCAGCGAAGGAAAACAATTGTGCCATGCCTCAAACGAACAAAACGACCGAGTGCGCGGGGCAATAATCGTAAAGTCAACAACACTTGTTTTCTTACCAGCAACGAGGGAGACGAGGGTCACGGAACGGCTTTTGTGTATGCAATTGTTTACAGTGCGAGGAGTACTCAGTACTTATAGGTTGGTATGTGGCTTATGATTTATGTCTACGATAGCAACTGTTAATCGAGAGAAAAAAATAAATCCCTGTTTAATACGATGACTAAGGTTTTAGAGGGTCTTCACATTTCACAAGTGAATCTTATGAAAGAATAAGCGTTGAATAAACCTTAACCACATTATGAAATATTATTTCACCTTCCTAAGAAGTCGAAAGTTATTTGGCCGAAGTATGTTTGGTTGAATAATAGACTAGGACGAATGGGCCATGAGGCGTTGGTGGATGTTTTGCAGCTTGTCCGCAAACAGCAAGATAAAAGCCGGGATGCGAGCTGACCGCCCGTCCACATCCATTTGAACTATCGTCCATCCAGCATTGCGTCCATTTGATGTAGGTACTGGTCCGTGATGTGGTCCATCCCCATTTGGATTTGCGCCCATTTGATCGTGTAACGTTTGGACCAATGACCGCTACGGCTAAGTTTCTAATCCAGTGACGTATTGGACAAAACTGCTTTTGAACAATCTAGACCCAAACTTTCGACTGTTTTTAATCCGATGAATTGTTATCCTATTTATTGTATTGATTGTTCACGTGATGGGTTAGAGCTGATTCTTATGTTTACAAGGCGTGGTAATCTGACCGTCGACCGTCCAGACGTCTTCAAAGAAATTTAAAACTTTCGGCCCGTGAACGCGCTGCCATCGAATGTAAATAAGTGGTGCAAAATAAATCCAGTTATGATCACATAAATTCTGTAGGAAGCTCGCTTAAACCTTACGTTGTAATTTTCGTCATGTCATTTCACCACCCACCATGTAGCCATGTCATATTACCACCCACAAAACCCACACAAGATCCAGGATTCAGAGAGAATACACGTTAGAAAGTCCAATTAAACTTAAGAATTATCCCGTTCGAAAATTCTTTCATCCTTTTTACCCAAAAACCAAAATAATTCATTTGCTATAATTTTATCAGCCCTTATTTTTTAGTTCAGAATTTGTTTATATTCAATTTGATTGTTTTAGAAAACGAACAAAAACAGTCGCAAATGAGTAAATTCACGTTACAAAAAAAAGGTAAACTTTTTAATTTTACGAGAAAGTTTTGACATAAATTTTATATAATTTTTTTTTAAATGATAAGACGATTCTAAAAAACTAAATTTGACAGAATCTAGCTGAGTTACAACAGCGCAAATGAGTGAATTCACGTCACTAAATTTGATTTTTGTAAAATTTCATAAGAGGAATATGCTCTGAAAGCCGTTTTGATCCTCCAGACGGTCGGATTCTCACAAACGAGCATAATTTAGTTAGTTTTTTTGTAAGTTCATTATTTTCAAATAAAAATACAAAACGATTTTAAAAAAATTAAAAACATTTTTTGGTGAATATTTAAATGAGGATTGTGTGAAACAGTAGTAATTTTAACGTATAATCCCTCAATATGTTGCTTTTCAAGTGCCAAGCAAAATTAAGAAAAAGTTAGGTGAAGGTACTGAAAATTTATGATTGTAAAAGTCGGAACAACAAAATATCGTCTTTAAAAGAATGTATGTATGTATGTATGTTTGACCCACCAGTGGCTGGTAGGTCTTTCGACCCGAGTCGGTACGGGAGGTCTCGATCGCACATTCAAATATTGTTCATACTAAACTCATCAGCAATATTTGCAATACAACCAAGGGGTCCGTTACTACTGGCTTGGGACAGGTTTGACTCATCTCACTCCCTTCCAACTGTTCGAAACAAATAAAGAATCCTGAACAAGTACCTAAGTAGCATATTCATGATTCCAAATTTGCCGAGATACTCCGGCTGGCTTAAATCCACAATCCATTGTATATCAGTTTTCCGCTCGTTTGATGCCCTGTCCTACCCCCTTCTAATCCCCAAGAATAGAGTTAAGCTATTTTAAATATAAAATAAACAAAAAGTCCCATCTTACCTTTCAACCAACTACTTCGCTTACCTCGTTGTTCTTACTCCAACTTCGACTTTATAATAAGGCCGGAACAAATTTCAAATCCTTCTTTTGTCACTCGGAGTTAGAACATCGCGAGGGGGGGGGGGGGGACAATAAAAAATAATGCGAAAAACAAATAAATTAGAATAAATTGTACGAAATCTTGTATGCAACAAAGTTCCATAGAATATTAATGCACAAAACCTAAAAAATCAGTAATTTTTTATCAAAAAATTCAATAAAATCAAGAATACAGAAGGTGAAATAACTTCCATCTTCCAAAATTTGTTTAATTCATCTTGTAATCTTTGGAATTCTTGATTTTTTTTTCGAAATTTTCATGAAATATTTCAAACTTTATTCATTTTCCCCTTCGGGTTTTTGGGAATTTCGAAGGGGGGGGGGGATGACAAAAGAAGAAATTGATAATTGTTCCAGCTCACAGGCTCACATACTCCTTACAATAAACATTCAAGATTTTGATTTTGATTACCAACAAATAACAGAAGCAAGAAAAATAATACGATTAAGAAAAATGGATAGCTTACAACAATTTCCGATTTACCAATTTTCAGTAACCTGGACATAATTCCAGAAAATCAAATTGTATTTAATATGGGCAAATGTTTCATTCAATGCGGTTGCACAATCCCTATCAATCGATTGATTCTAAATGCGTAGAATACCTGGAATAGTAAGGGAATAATTTTTCCGAAAGTATTTGGTTTGTTAGCGCGTTTTTTCATCAAAATTTATTCAAATTCCAATGCTCTTTTTAAGCAACTTGAATGCCTACAGTAACGCATTTGCTAACAACAACAGCAATCACTAAAGTGACGACACTCACGCGCACGCAGCCCACACAAAATGAATGAAACTTAATAAAAAAAAATGTTTTTATTAAACATAATTTATGTGATGTGAAATTATGATAAGGGAAAAACGCTTAAAGGCTTTTTGATTTCTTCAAAACGAGCAAAGCAATCGATGGCTGTTACTATTCCACCACTTGCTGGTGAATAAATGAAAAAAAAAAAACTCCAACATGCCTCGGTCGTGGAAACCAAACTTTTGATCATCACTATTTGCACTACCTCAAAAAAAAATTTAGTCTATCCTTCCTTACAACCTGGATTTTCCACCGGTACCTACTGTGTAAAGTATGGTATTGGTACCTTTTTATAGAGATGAATAAGATAGACTCATACTACGCGACCCGTGGAAAGGCTGCTAAACAGGATATGAACACAATCCATGTATTCTGGCGTTAAAAATGTAAAATAAGTACAGCAGCAAAAGCCATAGGAGAGTGACAGTATAGTAAAACAAATCGGAAAGCTCTCAAAGGGATTCCCTGTCCTTGTGGTCCAATCTGTCTGCCGTCCACCGAATTGCGACATTCATGTTTGGTACACGTTCAGCTTTTCCTGCCAAAAAATCACTAATATCCGTTAATTCCACTCCACATATTATTTCCTATGAATATAGACAAAACTATAAACTATAAAAAATGCAGAGCAACAAAAAGACTGAAAAACGCGTCCGCATCCGAGCAAGGCCTACTCGAAACCCACAAAATATCGTCTTTAAAAGTGCACATAAAATTTGAAGGCTTTAAAGAATGGTTCAGAATAACTTGAAATTTCATGACGTGAATTCAACCAACTACCCTGTTTTGTTTAAACTTAGTGAATTCACGTCAATTCTTGAAATAAGCATAACTTTGTTGGTTGTTGTTCAATCGTGAAGCTACGAACATTATGTGGGTTGTGGGTTGTTGTGGGTTATTGTTTTTTCTACAATTCATTTAAAGACACCGATTTACTATTTCCACGGAGAGAACAGGAAATCAAAGTTGTATTTACTGAAGTCAAAAATTGTCAATTCTTGCGTGAATTCACGTAAAAAAGTAATCGATTACAACAAAAACAACTTAATTTTTTTTAATAACCAAATTATATTCATTTTGAAGGACATTTATTTTGCTATCGTTCGCTAATATTTTTTTTTTCATTTTCAAGTAAATTGGTTGACTAGAAGTGATAACAATTCAGAAAAGACCGGAAAAGCGATTTCACGTCACGGTGGAATGTGTCATTAGATAGAGTAAAGACAGAGGGGAAGAGGACTAACGACCAAGTCAGACAGTTTAAGATATTTGTATATAGGGTACAAATTTTCAAGATCTATGTTTGCCAAGATGTCTCGAATTGGAACTCCAGGTAGTTTACTTCGGCATCTAAGGGTATCCAGTAGCCAAGCCCTCGATCGATCAAACCGCTCACACGTCCACACAACATGATCAATGTCATGGTAGCCATCCCCACAAACACAAACATTGCTTGTAATAAGTTACAACAAGTTGTAACTAGTTGTATACAAAATAAATGCGCGACAAGCCGGTGTGGTTTGACATGAGCCGAGAAACCACGCGAATGAAATCGCGGCCCATGTTTAAATGCTTAAACCATGCCTTCGTCGAAACCTTAGGGATAATCGTATGGAGCCAACGTCCCTTTGTGCCATTGTCCCAGCTAGACTGCCAAGCGTTAAGCGCTAAAGTGCGAGGTATTGATGAATTTTCATTGTAAGTTATTATCCTCTCAAAGATTTCACCTTGTAACGAGCCCAACTTAGCCAATGAGTCCGCATTATCATTGCCTTGAAATATGACAGCCAACTGGGATCCAAGCTAAGGTAATCCTATACGAATTTTCGATCAGAGCGCCCAATATCTCTGAAATTTCCAGCAAGAAATGGGAAGAGCGCTTCATCAGTATCATCGATCGAATCGCCTCAACGAAGCTGAGACTATCCGATTAGATGAAATAGTGGTCTATGGGCAGTGTGCGAATGTGATCCAAGGTACAAGAAATTGCGGCATGTTCGGCAACGTAAACGGAGCATGGCTCTCGAAGCTTGAACAAAGCCTCAAAGCGCTCATTGTACAATGCGAATCCAGTCGCGACGTCGATTCTAGAACCATCAGTAAAGTACATTTTTGTAGGATCAATTTCATGTACTTCTGGTGATTGATTGAAGATTGATGGAATGACGTTGGGTCGGACATCTGGAATTCCACGAATGCCAGCGTTCATGGACAGATCGAATTTTATTAAGGAATTGCTGATCGGGTTAAAAATGACTCGTGTCCAAATTTAACAAAGAAGGATTCATTTGTAACTGACGAAAAGTATGATAATTGTTTACATATTTGACTTGCGGATTAATATTCATAAGCCTTTCCAAATTTTCTATCATCAAAGGATTCATAGTTACACTTCGAATTAGGAAACGCAGCGACAAATCGAAGATTTTTCTACGGCAATACTCCCACCAGTATTTTGAGACTCAAGGTATGTGTCGACTGCATACAACCCATGGCAAACAAAGATACTGTATTCGTTCTAGTTTGATCAAGTGAGTTTAGAATACTCAAAGCAAAAGCTTCCGTATTCTATGACCGACAGTATCGTTGTTTGGTATAGCCTGATGAGGTCCTGTGGATGAGCACCCCACCATGTTCCAGTAGGGCTAGGTGGGGTAATTATGAACAAAATTTCTTCATTTGGCACACTTACGGTCACCATATGTTTATTTCTTATCGCAAACTCTGAAAAGCTGCCAACAATAAATGTTTCCGTGCTCTTCATCATTCTGTAGAACAACTTTTTGTTTTTGTTCGCAACCTATGTCCTTGAGACGTCTGTTCATAATTACCCCGTCTGTTCATATTTACCCCACTGTCTAGGGGGTAATTATGAACACGGATTACGGACTTGGTATAAAATTTTTAAAAAGTAACAGTATTTACACGTTACATTTACCCATAGTACGCAGTGTATGGTGATTTTTTACTTAAAAACTCTGTTCAAAGTTACCCCGGACTATGTTCATATTTACCACGAGACTTGTCCAATATGATTTATATGGTGTCGGAAAATCTCAATTCAACACCAAATAATGAAGAATATTAGCAGTAATAAGAAAAAAGGTTGCTTTATGAAAACTTAAAACTTAAATAATTTTGGATCTTTGATATCCGGATGTAACACATAAACAATTATTATTTGCTGTAATTCTAATATTCTGAATAGCAGCACGTTGTCCAAACATACAGGAAAATTGATCTTTGCTTTGTGGACTTATTTACCAATTAAATTTATCAAGTTTTTTTACATATATTTTATTGTTGACCACAGAAATTTGAGGTTCATAATAATGTTAAATTTCACACATTTATGAATAAAATCTCGATCAGCAAACCTTTGTAAACAAATGGTGAAATTAATTTTTAGTAAAATTAAACATTTCTTCAAGTCTGGGTTATAACCTTGTTATTTATCAATTACCAAAAAACCTGGTTCTGGAAGCACGTAAAATTTGTATTCGGTATTAGAGAACTATTCCTGGGATACAGGTTTTCGGTATTTTTATCACTGGTAAAACTTTTGACTGCCTTTTTTTCTACCAACGAAAAGCAAGTTCTTATATCTATTTATTTATACAAAATTACCCAAGCAACCAAAAGTCGCATATTTACTTGAATGAAGGCATTGAAAGTTACATATTGGCTGACAAAGAGAATCAACTGCCCAATTCCCTTTAGTGAACTTTATGTACTCATTAATGAACTTGAAAGTTGCAAAAGTGATTAATATGTACGTTGTATGTGACTTGTTTTGCCCAATTCCCATTAGTGAACTATATGTACTCATTAACGAACTTGAAAGCTGCAAAAGTGATCTATACGTACGTTATACGGGACTTAAGTCACATAAAGGGCACAAAAGTGCTCAATACGGGATTTGGTAAGTCACATAAGGGGCACAAAAGTGCTCAAACGGGATTTGATAAGTCACAAAAAGTGCATTGATGTGCTTTTCAAAATCAAATCACCTCTTCGAGTTTTAGTTTCAGTTAGAACAACATCTAGGCGTGGTCTCGTGGTAGAGTGTTCGATTCTCACCACAAAGGTCGGGGTTCGATTCCCAAGCCGGGTAAGTTTTTTTTCAATAAGTAATTTTGTACTTGGGTGACCATTCTGATGCGATATATGTAAGAAATGTAGGAAAGAAGCAATTAGGCAATTTGTCGAGTTTGAAATCCGGCGCGTGGCATCATGGCGGCACCGGTACAGAACACAGTAACTAATCAAGAGAAGGTGATATGAACTGAAGCCAACGGTTCAGTTGAGATAGAGAGAAATTTTTTTGCTCATTTTGCGATTTTTTGGAAGCTAAATTAAGAGGCCGCTGGAAGCTGAATAGAAGATCAAGCAGACTTGTTATGGAACTTGAAAGTATCAATAAGAACTTAAATTTTGAGCTGCATACAACGTACTTCATATCAATGATGGGGCTGAGTAAGCGTTTTTGTACCTGTTTTATGGGACTTTTGGTTGCTTGGGTAAGACTCTTTTAAAATTGGTTTCGGATTGAACCTTTTTAACCAAATTTCTGTTTTATTCACTTTTTTCACTTTTGTAATTTTATTTTCAGTTAAAATAAAGTGGGGTTTGAAAGTTTTTTTCAAAGACTGAAAAGAACTGGCATAGCTTTTTTATTCTAAATTCGAATCTCATTTTTAGAAAAAAAAAATCAATTTCTCAAAAATTCAAAACTTGACACATTGCAGACCTTATTTAATTATGAAATTTATTTATTTTGGTCCAGTGGATTCTGGGATATAAATGCCGAGTGTTGAATCTTATAGAAGGGGGGGGGGGGAGGGGGGGAGTAGTTTTTAAAGAAATTTCTTACAAGGAGAGAAGGGGGAAGACGTCTGGAAATGCTTGGGTAATTAGTGAATGGCCCCCTAAGTTGATGAATAAATCATTTGACCATTAAAAAGCATTAGAAATTCAAGGAAATGCATAAAAAGATGTGTTCATTATTACCCCATAGAACGAAAACTATGGGGTAAATATGAACACTCATCTGTAAATCAGTGCGAATATTTTTTTTCAAAATTTCTTCAAAATCCAGACAGAGCATCATAAACGAGATGTAAAATATGTGATAACAGCATTCCAGCTGGATTTCCTATGATCAGATATTCAAAACATTGAACATTGTCGAAAACGATTTCCGTTTCACGGGGTAATGGTTTTTAAAAACATCTGAAATGACATCATTATGATTTGAAAACAGATCGGGAACACCTTACAGCTATCAATCGGATGTTAAACTACCACTCTTGGAACTTTTTGTGTTCATTCATCCCCCACAGCAGCGCGTATGGCACTTGTTCGGAATTACCCCGTGTTCATAATTACCCCACTTGACCCTAATCCTTCGAAGAAAATTGATTCTCTTTTGTCATTTTTGTGTCAAGTACCTTACATGTTTTCCCCAGAGGCATTTAGAATCGAACTAGACACCCAAATATTTAAAACTAACCCAAGCAACCAAAAGTCTCATATCTACTTAAACTCGTGCCTCCAAAGTTCGAACTTCGCTGAACAAAGGTTCCAAAGGGAATTGGTACCGAATTTTCTCGAATGTGAGCATGAAAGTTACAAATGGTTCCGCAAATAGCCTTCTATGGGCTTGAAGTTCCGAAAAGTTCCTCAAATTGCTTTTTTGTGACATGTCAATCGCATCCACAAAGTATAAAAGTTACAAATAAGGTCTCAAATAGCCTTCTGCGAACTTCAAGTTCTAAGAAGTTCTTCAAATAGCCTTTTTTGTGACATGTCAATCGCACCCACACAGTATAAAATGGCCGGATACGCTGGGCGGGACATGTTGCGAGAATGCCGGACGACTATCCTGCAAAACAGGTATTCGCTACGAATCCGGTAGGAACAAAATGAGCGGGGGCGCAACGAGCGAGGTGGTTAGACCAAGTGGAGCGTGATCTGGCGAACGTGGGGTGCCCGAGAAATTGGAGAACGGTTGACATGGACCGAGTGAATTTTAGGAATTATGTTCGTCAAGTTATGTCGTGAGACGGAATACTATGTAAATAAACAGTATAAAAGTTTCAAATTAGGTCTCAAATAGAATTTTGTGAACTTCAAGTTCCAAGAAGTTCCTCAAATAGCCTTCTATGAAATTAAAGTCCCAAGAAATTCCTCAAATAGCCTTTTTTTGTGACATGTCAATGGCATCATTCAGAATAAAAGTTACAAATTGGGTCTCAAATAGCCTTCTATGGACTCAAAGTTCCAAAAAGTTCCTTAAATAGCCTATTTTGAGACATGTCCGCCATTTCATGAATATGAAATGTGAACGAACATCACAAAAGGGCATATAATAAAAAAAATCTTTTTTTGGAGCTTGGAAATTGTTGAAATGCATAATTTATGTTAAAATTTCAACTCAGAACAACTTAAAGCTAACTTGCAAATGATTGTTTTTGAAAAGAGTAAATATTTTGACTTTATAAAATTTCGTCCAACTGTATTTACTTACCACGAATTCATCACACATCGAAAGTTAGTTGAAGCAATTCATTAATTAAATTTCAAAATAAACTCAAGAATTTGTATAAATTAATGCTTAACAGATATAAACATTGAATTCCATTTTTTTTTAAACCGATATTATTTTAACGGATGATTGATTTATATGCCGTTTCTTAATGTTTCTTAGTAATTATAAACATGTTTCTTTGCTGCTGGCCGCTGGCTGCCCTTGCGGGTATTCTAGGATGCTTATAACCACTTCGAATTTTAGCTGCCGGTAAGGCAACATCTAGGCGTGGTATCGTGGCAGCGTGTTTAGCTATCATCTCGGAGGATCGGGTTGTTTGATTGCTTGAGTAAGCGAATCAAATAATTGTGTAGCAGAACCGGCGTGCGTGCCGGCATGTATCGAACAAAGTTAAAAACAAAGAAATTAAGTAAGATCAATTGAGGGAGGTGATGGGAGGAATAAATATGGATGCCGAGAAACCGGCAGCACCACATGGGCTGGTGATGATCAAAGTAAGAGGAGAGGAGAGTTATTTTTTTTGTTTTCGCTGATTAAACGTTTAGCCCACAAGCTGAATAGAAGGCCGTTCATATCTGTAATGGAACTTCAAAGTTTCAATAAGAACTTAAATTTTGGGCTGAATAAAAGGAACTTCAGCACATTGATTTTTTTTTTGTTTCTATTATAGTCGTTTTACCATCTTTATGGCTTTCTCGACTTTATCAACGTTGCAGTTGGCGGATCGTTATTGAAAAACTTATCCGGTACAACTGTGTTCGATGTTTACTCTTGGGCTCGAACTCGCGGACATCGGCTCAGGAGACAACAGACTTGCCAACTGAGCTATATCACAAGCTAGCACATTGATTATGCTGATTAAACTGTATTCTTTTTAACGAGACTTTTGATTGCTTGAGAAGAGATTGATTTAGAGTTCTAAATCATCATAAGGAGCTCAATTTGAGGAGGGGAATGCTTACTTGAAAAAACTACTATCTCGGCTACACGCGAAAACTCGATACCTAGATTCCCGGCCCAATGTGATAAATTATTTAAAGTTTCTTGTAACGGAGGTTTAATTTGATTGTCTGTTTTGAAATGAGATACGAACAACACAGTCATTCGCAAGCTGTCTAAGCGTGCAATTTTGTACCATAGAAGCATCGATTTCTCGGACATAAAAGTTGTATAGCAAGGAGTAGGACGACAGTTCTATACAAATAGTTTTTAAAGTTCGAAATATTACATCTAAATGTTTAAAAAACTTATACGAGTTTTCAAAATATTTAAGTTTGTAAATTCATACAGTTCTTTCATGCCTTATGTTCAAAGCGTGCTACTCTCAAAATGCGTTGATTAGATATGTTGTTTTGTCATCCATTTTGTCAAACGGCTGTAGACGCATTTAACCCGATAGGCTCATTTAGGAAGACTATTTACAAAGAAAGGATACGTTAAAAAGAAATTTATTCGAAACCATAGATATCTTATTGAACAGTGTAAGCAATACTTTGACTGAGACTTTGGTTTAAGAAAATTGACTTTTTGCAGGAACCGATTCATCACTTAGGATATGCCCCGTATATTTCGTTTCTTAGGCTATCTCGTAGCTTTTGATGAAATTGCTCTACTTTCGGTGAATCATCTCATATGAGATATAGCTCAGTTGGCAGAACACTTCCCTGTTGAGACGATGTCCATTAGTTCTGGGAGTAATCATGGATCACACTGGTACAGAGTAGATTTTTCATTGGATGTCCGCCTAGTAGTCGCGAAAAGACTGTAATAGAAAAAGCTCCATTTTTTTTTTAATATATCTTCATTCGTACCAATTCATCATTACATTTACATTTTACATCATTGCATTATAACATTAAATTAGGTGTTCAGTTCAATAATGAACTGTCCAGAGCCCTATAGTATACTTATCACTAAAATTTATTTATTTGACTTAAATTTGCTGAGCGCAATCAAGTATTTTTATGTAGGAGAACATCCTGTAATGTCAAAAATATTTTAAACTTACAACTAAAAACTAAAACTATCCTAAAATTAAACTAATTGTAGAGAGAACGAATCTCTGCGATGGAAGACTGCATCGATTTGCCTCTGAAGTTGAAGATGATTTTGTTGGCCATCTCTTCGATCGATTCAATGCCCGCAATCCGATGAAGATCTTCGGTGCTGTGCCAAGGTGGAAGCCGCAAAATCATTTTCAGAACCTTGTTCTGAATCCTCTGGATGGCTTTCTTCCTCGTCGCGCAGCAGCTAGACCAAATCGGAACTGCATACATTATCGCTGGTCGGAACACCTGTTTATATATCAGCATCTTATTTCGCAGACACAACCTGGATTTTCTGTTGATGAGAGAATAAAGAGATTTAGTGTATTTATTACATTTAGATTGAATATCTTCAATGTGATTTTTGAAAGTAAGATTCCGATCAAGTGTAAGTCCCAAGTACTTCACGTGATCAGACCATTCTAATGAAACCCCATTAAAAGTTATGGAATGATTTTCATTGGGTTTTAAAAAATTTGCTCTTGGCTTATGGGGAAATAAAATAAGTTGAGTTTTGGAAGCGTTAGGAGAAATTTTCCACATTTTCAAGTAATTCAAAAAAGAATTTAAATTTTGTTGCAATCTACTGCGTACCACCCGTAAATTTCGACCTTTGGCTGAAAGCAAAGTATCATCAGCAAATAATCTTCTACCTTTTCCTTCTGGTACATCAGGAAGATCAGAAGTAAAAATATTGTATAAAATTGGCCCAAGTATACTACCCTGAGGGACACCAGCTCTAATGGGTGTCCTTTCAGAGCATGAATTTTGATAGCTTACTTGTAACTTGTAAGGTTCGGCTAGTCAAATAATTTTGAATAATTTTGGTGAGATATACAGGAAAATCAAATCGAGCTAATTTAGCTACTAAACCTTTGTGCCAAACACTGTCAAAAGCTTTTTCAATATCTAGAAGAGCAACACCAGTTTAGAAAAAGCTCCATATTTAAATCAACAGCTCACCATCGTCGCACGAAATTTTCAATGTGTTCAGCCCACGATTGGGTAGCTCCCTCCTGTCCTTCAGCAACACTAACTGTCCGTTCGTTTTTGACAAACTTTTTGACCATTAACTTTCCCGGATCAGCAGATCTTTTAGTTGGAGCTTTCAGGATTTTATAATCAAATTTTGAAGCTTCCCTCAAATTTTTGTAACTATAAATTATAAATTGATTGTTATAGGGGAATGACAATAATCCTCAAAAAAAAATCGAAAAAAGATGAGACATCAAAGACAAACATTTCCATTAAATTTAAAGATCTTTTTGTTATCGCAAAGTATCCCAAAAATCCTTTATTTAAAAAAAACAACCGACCGAATCTCCAACCCATCATCGTCATAACCATCGTCATCAGCATCATCGTGCCCATCATCGGTCGTAGTCTTTATTATAGTCCTTAACATACTCCGGCTGCCGGTAGTTGAAAACAGCATCGCTATGCTGAGCTCTCCTGGATAAATTTATGTTTTCCCTTTTTCAGCATTTTCCCACTCGCCGTTCCCGACCGAACATTTTGCGCGAGCTCGGAGAGCAGCATGGAGAGGAGCAATCATATAAAAGGAAAAAAAACTCAAATCCTCATTGCCATTCCGAACTGAAGCTCGGTATCGTTGATTTTTTGCAACCGATCGCTTTTTTTTCCTTCATACCTACTATGCTGCTGTGTTGCTTTTTCTCGCACCCGTTTTTTTTTTTTTTTTTTTTGTTCAACACTCTCTCTAGACGCCTTGCCCCTGCTTTGTTCCAAACCCATTCATCTCCTCCAATCCAACCAAGCTCTTTTTCGCTCAGAAAGTACTAGCGCACGTTGGAGGTCTTTTTCCTCACTTACCGTCATCCAGTTTCAATCCTCTATGTAATAATACCAACTCTCAAACGAACTAAACCGGTTCGGTATGCAAATTTTTTCACCGCTTTCCGATGCTGTATTAAAATCCCAGAAAAACAAAAAAAAACAAAGCTTTCCGATGCTTGATAAAGACCATGCCTTGGAGCTGACAGTCCGGCGTGCTATCTTTCATTGCATTTTGAGCTTAACAAGGATACAAATTACTTCCAGATACTGGTTCACAAAAGTGATTCGAATTTGTTGGACGGCTTTTGTGCTCACTTCAGAAAGTGACTCCACTTAAAGTGACATCTGAAGCAGCATTCCTAATGAACATATAATTGATGTGCTTAAGGTTTAAAAAATTTAACTGTCTGGTTTGTGAAATTTAAATAAATCCTTGATTGACGTGGAAAATCTTCTATATTGTTGATGATTGGTACATTTCCATTGATTAAGATAAGTAGTTTATTTCGGTTATTCTGTTCTGCGAGTTTATATAGACTTAGAATATTTGAAACACTTCGAAATGAACTACGTCCTACGAATCTGAAGTCTGAACTACATTTTAATATTTTCACCTGTAGATCCCTCTAGGTAATGAATTTCTCGAAATAAACTGAATATAAAACAGATAACAAGAGTCAAGTCTTGTATGAAAAAGGGATGGATCACAACACAACAACCAAGTGCAATGAAGTGAATTCTTCTTCTTCTTCTGATCAGTAAGCTTTGGTTTCTATCCTTACTTGTTGATTGATCGTGACGACGTCTCGCCCATGGAGACGAAAAACAAATTCACTAAAGGAAAGAAAATTTTCAACTTTTGATCAAGTTGATCTACACTGGATTCTTTTTTTAAACGATTGTTGTGTTCGTGCAAAAAAAGAAATCGTTTAAAAAAAGTTCAAAACAATCGGGCAAAATTCATCGCTCATTTCGAGTAAAATGGCCAACTTGGACTGCAAATCGATCATTTCCAACCAGGTGGACCATTCTGGGGTGATTTGAGTGAAATTGGGAAGCTCAAAGATTTGTTTTAGATTGATCTGTTTTGGGTTTTAAGCCACGGATGTTCCGGAACTTCCGCCAAGTCTCTAAGGTGCCATTCCGGCCCATGTTTCTGTCGGGAAGCAACGTCCGAACCAATTTACCATCCAAGAGTGGTTTGGCAAAAAGCGGGAATGTCTAAAATCTATTTTTGACATGTTCGAAAATCGTCTTATTTCGAGAAAATCGTTTAAAAAAAATCGTTTAAAATAAAACCGCGTAAAATAAGATCGTTCAAAAAAAGAATCCAGTGTATTTGAATAAAATTTAGCCACATACTAAATAGAATCCCAAGCAACCAAAAGTCCCATAAAACAGGTACAAAAAAGCTCACTCAGCTCCATCATTGATATGAAGTTCATTCTATGCAGCTCAAAATTTAAGCGATACACAGAAAAAAAATCTGAATCCTTAACAACACTGAAATTGAAAACCTTAAATCTTACATGACGTAGAACGCGATTTATTAATGTAAATTTACAGATTAAATCCTCAACAGCACTGAATTTTAATGACACAAATATTACTTGACACGGAACACGATTCGTTGGTGTAATCACATATGATGTAAATAAAAAGAAGCATCACATATGACGGAATTTTCAGTGCGAATTAAATATTACACGTCTTGAACATCTTACATGTCTTTAAAATTTTACAAGTCTGTTGAAATTAACAGACGTGCAATAACATGGAATGGATTTTTTTTAATGTGAAATTAAAAAGATTGAATCTCAAACAGCACTGAAATTGAATTAAACCTTAACATTATTTTTTTTTTCTTTTGGTAACAGCACAGAAAGTGAAATAATGGAACGTTACAATAAAAATAAATGATGCGTGGAAATTTATTCATAAAGTTTATAACCTTTCGTTTAGATTATTTTATTTATTTACATAGTATTCCGTCTCACGACATAACTTGACGAACATAATTCCTAAAATTCACTTGGTCCATGGCAACCGTTCTCCAGTTTCTCGGGCACCCCACGTTCGCCAGATCACGCTCCACTTGGTCCAACCACCTCGCTCGTTGCGCCCCGCTCGTCTTGTTCCTACCGGATTCGTAACGAACACCTGTTTTGCAGAACAGTCGTCCGGCATTCTCGCAACATGTCCCGCCCAGCGTATCCGGCCGGCCTTAACCACCTTCTGGATACTGGGTTCGCCGTAGAGTCACGCGAGCTCGTGGTTCATCCTTCGCCTCTACACTCCGTTCTCCTGTACGCCGCCAAAGATGGTTCTTAACACTCGTCACCCGAATACTCCGAGTGTACGCAGGTCCTCCTCGAGCAATATCCATGTCTCGTGCCCGTAGAGAACAACCGGTCTAATGAGCGTCATATACAGGTTACACTTCGTGCGAGGGCTAAGTCTTCTCGACCGCAGTTGCTTGTGGAGTCCATAGTAGGCACGACTTCCGCTGATAATTCGCCTCCGGATCTCACGGCTGGTGTCATTCTCTGCGGTCACCAGTGAGCCAAGATAGACACAGTCTTCGACTATCTCCAGCTCGTCGCCGTCGATCGTGACCTTGTTATTACTGGACAAGCGGGTTCGGTCGGTCTCGGATCCGCAGGCCAGCATGTACTTCGTCTTGGACGTATTAATCATCAACCCAATCCTTCCTGCTTCGCGTTTCAGTTTGCGGTAGATCTCCTCCACCGCCGCAGATGATCTGCCGACTATATCAATGTCATCGGCAAAGCAGATAAGTTGACTGGGTCTGTTGAAAATCGTGCCCCGCATTTCGCCCACCGCTCGTCGAAATATCATGCAGGATAGACCATCACCTTGTCGAAGCCCCCTGCACGATTCGAATGAACTCGACAATTCACCCGAAATCCGCACACAGCACTGCGTTCCATCCATCGTCGCCTTGATTAGTCTGATCAGCTTCCCGGAAAAGCCGTTCTCGTCCATGATTTTCCATAGCTCGTTACGGTCGATCGTGTTGTATGCGGCTTTGAAGTCGATGAATAGATGGTGCGTAGGGACTTGGTGTTCACGGCATTTTTGGAGGATTTGCCGTAATGTGAATATCTGGTCCGTTGTAGACCGTCCCTCCATGAAGCCGGCCTGATGACTTCCCACGAATCTGTTTGCTTGTGGCGTTAGGCGGCGGAGTAGGATTCGGGACAGCACTTTGTAGGCGGCATTGAGGACTGTGATCGCTCGGTAGTTCTCACAGTCCAATTTGTCGCCCTTCTTGTAGATGGGGCATATTTCCCCCTCCTTCCACTCCTTCGGTAGCTGTTCTATGTCCCAGATCCGGATTATCAACCGGTGTAGGCAATCGGTCAACCTGTCCGGGCCCATTTTGATGAGTTCAGCTGCGATGCCATCCTTCCCAGCCTACTTGTTTCTATTCAGCTGGCGAATGGCTTCCTAAACTACACTCATCGTTGCGAGTGGCTCCTCTACGCCGTTGGCTACGCCGGCGATGTACCTTCCCCCACCGTAAAAAAAAACTATATTATTACTGACATTTACAATGGTCAACTCTGACCTCTCTTCAGTATGTCGAATAGATCAAGATCGGGTTCAAAAATCTTCAATTTACTAATCGCAATGATTTTTGAATAAGCAAACATAATGTTTAACGATTTTTCAGAAATTGAATTTACATTTGAACCGAGTTATTTTTAAAAATATCAACTGATGACTTTGCGAAGCTCAGTTTGCTCATCAGATTCCGTATTTCCTTAAATTTGACTTGTACTTGAAAAGCCAAAACAGAGAAATGTTATAAAATTATTGCTTGACTTACCATTAATTTATTTTAAAAGGTTTTGAAATAAACTTTAATTTGAAATAAATCGTGTGCTAAAATAATCATTTGGATGGGTTTCAAGTTGAATTTGCTCTCAACCTACGATATCGATAAATTGGTAGATCCTAATGTAATAAATTCTTTAAATTCTTTATTATAATTCTGTATCGCAGTTATTTGCTTCTATTCACATTATTCACATTCACGGTTTGTTTGTTTTTGGTTGATTTTTCCCGCGAACGAAATTTAACAGAAATTGAACCATGGACGGACTTTACAAAAAAACAAGAATGCTTACGTTATTCACTTTTTCTTACCATATTCCTGAGTCTCTTTATGACAAAAACTCATTTAACACCAAACCTTTTAAATTTTCTTCAATGTTTTCTAAGAATACTACGTGTTGTGACCAAGGGATTGAAATCAACAGAGAATTCTTTGCATTTGAAGTGGTAATGGTAAAAAATCCACAACTGCTTCACAAATTGCAACAATTAGCATACTTTCACTCTTTCTGAGCAATGGTTTCTCGCATTTGAACTTAAACCTTCTGATTTTCATTAACAAATTGCCACAAATTACCACAAATTCAATCATGGCTGCAGAATTTGTGTGATCATTGACGAATTTTCTCCCTTCATTTCAGTTCCCCGGTTTTGACACTTGAATTCGTGACATTATCATTTTGATCGCAGTGCTCTCTGAACGTCGTTTCCAGCTGCAAATTGCCAATTAAGCTTGTACCATTTCAATATATCCTTGGGGCATGGTTGGTGATCTTCGATCAGAATGTTTTTTTTTATCCCGATTCAAATCACCAACGATTTAACTCACGCGTTTCAGCATCGAAAGAAGCAAACATAGTTTGTTTTTTACCCTCTTAAGTGATCAGTTATTTTTTGAAATACTATTGACAACCATCAAACAATCATCATTCACCCTTGATTAAGACATTCGACGTCTTCTAGACTCGCTTACGACCATGCTTCGCTACGGATGCTTCATGAAGCAAATCAATGTTATTCTAGGAACGCAAGAGATGCTCAAAAACCAAATATACAGCTTATTTTCCTCTCAAGTTGTGATAATTGTTCATCAAATATGGGTCGTTATCCCGGAAGTCCCTCCTAGTATGCTTTCCTAAGGGTCTGAGTCTGGGCATTATTTCTGGATCATATTCAGTGTGAGGTTGATTTGCGTCGTGCCGAATCAACTCGCGAACTAATTGTTTCAATTGCTAAACGAATGATTGCTGAAGTAAACAATGACTGAAAATCGGAAGAAGACAATTAAAGAGCCTACTGTGAAGAAGTGCCGCGTGCCGATTGGAATTTTCGTTTATTTTTCAGTGTCATTCCAACCGCTAACGGCCGAATACCGAGTATTGACTATTTGATCTATTCGTTAAAATGAATATTTTGTCCAGTTTTAAGGGAAAAACGAAAGTGCTTATTTCAATTTCCTTATATTTGTTCATCTAAATGACTCGATGTTTTTGAGTTGATTATTTTCAACCAGATGTATAATGCATAGTTTGCTTTTTAAGTATTGGTCTCTCATTTATCCAAGAATTCAAGTGTTCGAATTAATTTCAGCACGCAATTCTCCTTCAGGCGACCCAATGATAAGTTGAGAAAGTCTGAAATCAAAAATTTCGCGACATCAATTGATGCATTTTGACTTCCAAAACCTTAATGGATTTGGTTTGGGTTCAGTTCTGTAGATAGATTCAAAAAGATAAAAATGTGCGAGATATATCCTATCTTTTAAACCATCTAAAAGCCAGATTTTTTTTCACAAATATTCAGTTTTAGATTTGATACTAACTTTGTTGTAGGATAATTATCGTTGGAGTAATTTTCCAACAGTTTTTTTTAAATTGCATAGGGGCGGAAAAACTAGATTTTTAGTACTTTATCGCTTGTAAAATTTACACATTTGAACTACCTTTTCACAAGTTTTTAAACATTTGTAGCTATAATTGGATACATTGATGTAAATTGTTAGATTAACGTAATTCAAAGCATAGTGCACAAATAGTAAGTTAAAACTATGATTGGCTTGGTTTTATGCCGATTAAAGTGAACCTCGTCTAATGGCGAGTTTGGGCTTTGGCGAGTTGATTAAATAAAATCATGCTTAAATTCCAAATTTAAATGAGTGATTGAAATGGTGTGAACAATTCTTTCTTATCGTCGTACAACGTCTTATTACGTTCATGAACATTTAACAGCCAATTTAATAGCCAGGTTATCTTGAGTGGTCCAAAATAAGTCCCTAAGGAATAAAGTAGGACCTATTTTCGACATGGGTCAAATTGCTATCAAAACCAGTTATTTTGCTTTTTCGAGCTTGCAAAATAGTTTTCACGTGTTTTATCATAGCTGTGAACATGTTTGTATTTGTAAAGTTCATCACAGCTATGCAGCAAACCTCTTGAAAGTTGACTCCAATAATGGCGCGTCCTCCTGAAATGGCCCTGATTCGGTCCAACTGTGGAAAATCAAAACTTTATTTCCAATTTTCTCTCCGTTAACAGCTTACTTAAATAAAATTTTAGATGTGATTAGAATCATAAGAAGTATCTTTAACTATATTTGTTCAAAAATTTTAGGAATAACATGATTTATGAGAGAAATATTGGCAAAAAACTACAAGGTGGTCCAAAATATGTACCCGGTCCAAAATAAGTCCGTTACCCTAGTTGATAAAGAAAACGATGATCAAACCCTAAGCTACCATACTTTCTACCACAACAGTGACCAATTTTCTGAAAAAATTGAGAAAAAAGCAGGGCTAATCTCAACAAAATCATAACGTTATTCAAAAACAATCAATACAGAAGTGACAAAAAAATTACTTGTAATTTGAATTTTTCTTCGAATCACATTAGCAGCGCTCAAATCGTAACAAAGGATTAAACAAAAATTAATACTCATTTTTAAATTAACTTTTAAATTCATTTTTGGACATGAAAACTGTATACAAAACTGTTACATGTAACTTTCAAAAGGAATATAAGTTTTTTGATTGCATTTTGCACTTAGTCCGTCTAAAGGCCCTACGCGAATAGAAAAATTAGTCCTGTTTTGAATAGGCGTTACGTAGTTTCGCCCAATTGAATTTTATCTTTTATGTCTATAAATTCTGTGAAATGTTCTCTATCTAAGGGCATAAAATTTACTATACTCAACTTATCTTCCATAACTAGGAGGGAATATGATATATAGAATAACGAAAACTTCAACAGAACACTAAAAATGTCGAATACTTATGTCCATCAGTGTACATTCAGAACAACCGTTAACTCTATTTGTTTACATTCGGCAAATTTCGCTCTTATGAAATGTTACATTAGAGATTTGGAACAGAAGTGACAGTGTTGATTGCATCTGACAGATCTGACTACAGGGTTGCTATATCTTTTTTTCAAAAGGATCAGATGGCGCCTTTTTATGTTTACTTTAGTCTCTTTCGAGAAAAATCAACAAGGAACGCCAGGCAACACAAACAGAACGAAAAATCACTGTACGTATTATGTGTTAGCACCATACCGAAAAGCGACAGTTTTAAATACTAACGTCAATTTTTACTAGCGAGATTCTAGTCATTCCCATGAAGCGAATATCAGTAAGCCTACTTTGGTCAGTGGCAGCTAGCTAGATCGGGCTAGTCATAAAAACTTTTATCTTCTTTCAACACTGCCAAATTTACAATTGTTAATTCACAATGCGAGATGCGAGTAACCTAAGCGGAGATCGGGTACCCAACCCTGTTGGATTCTTTTGTCGCATGCATACTAAGAAGGTGGCCGCACGCGTCTGTTCCCCAGGTCAGGGCGGCGTGCAACAACAACCGAGCGCCTGTCTCCAGGTTAGGGGCGGCTCAAACAGTGTCTGTCTCGCAGCGAGTGACTTAATTTATGAAATGCGACTCCCGCCAGCTAAGTCCAAGATGACAGCCCCATCGCGGGATAAGGACCTTAGGCTAACAACCTACTGCTCCCGATCTGATGAATTGTTACAGAAACTAAGAGAAGAAATAACCAAATTGGAACTTTGGCAACGACTTTTAGTATGAAAACACGGACTTGAATTGGAACTTGGAATGTTTTGACCCTTGCTCAGCCAGGTAAGCTGGCTCAACTTGCTAGAAAAGCAAGCCGCCTCAAGCTTGAGCTATTGGGGCTGAGCGAAGTCCGTTGGCCTAACTCTGCAGAACTGGAGAACACAAGGCACAGTTCAGGCAATTACTGCTTTACTCTGGCATACGAGGAGAACACGCAATTCGGGAATTAAGATTAAGTTTTCTATGAAGCCCATGCGGCCCTTATTAGATGGAAACCGATATACCAAAAAATATTTTTAGCCAGATTTAGAACACGGGTTTAAACCTTACAATGCTCCAGTGTTATGCGCCAACTGATGTTGCCGATTTACAGGAGAAAGAGCAGTTTTACAGTGAACTGAACAGCGTGGTTGAGAAAATTCTAAAGGGTGACATTCAAATCCATTTGACCATTTG
The DNA here is from genome assembly GCF_029784155.1 of Uranotaenia lowii. NCBI lineage: Eukaryota > Metazoa > Arthropoda > Insecta > Diptera > Culicidae > Uranotaenia > Uranotaenia lowii. The sequence goes on along the minus strand of NW_026598495.1, from coordinate 487 downwards.
ACTTCATCACAAAGATGGGCTCCGACAATCAGGACCGTGAGCACATCCCCATGATGGCCTAGGACAGATGAGAGAAAACGGAGGCACAATTTTCCCGTATGTTTGGATAACGTGCCGCTATTAAGCCTACCCTCATTCTGAAGATCACTTGAGTATCCCGAGATGGCCGAAGAGAAAATCAAATTGACCACATCTGCATCAGCCGAAAATGGAGAAGGATCCTTCTTGATGTCCGCAACAAACGAAGCGCAGACATTGCATATGACCATCACTTTGTTCTTGGCGAGATACGGCTGAGAGTTGCGTGTGTCCAACGGCGCGAGGAGAAAGTCGGGTGTCGATACGACGTCCGCCAGTTGGAGAATCCTGAGGTGAATAGGGTATACATTGAACAGCTTGAATCCCGAGCCTCGGAATTGCTGACAGACGGAACATTCGAAGAAATCGACTGGAATCAAGAATGCCTTTATCACGACGAGCCATGGTA